>NW_019743670.1:90041-90725 GCF_002891405.2 Cryptotermes secundus
TGTTTAGACGAATGCTTCAAGGCGTCACCTGCTTGCATTGCCGAGATACCGGGCATTCATATTATAAGGCAAGGTTATAAAACCATCTTTTAAGATCATTTTAGTGAAAGTTTCATCCTTCAAGGCGTACCATTCACTGCTCATATACTAAACAACCTGCTTCCATTGCCAAGATATAGGGCGCTCATATTATAAGGTAAGGTTATAAAACCACCTTTTAAGATCATTTTAGTGAAAGTTTCATGTTCCAATCTCATATAATTTAAGAACAATGATGAATAAATCATTTTTGAGCAAAATTTAAATGGACGACTGAATATATTACCGCCGGAGAGACGGCCGCGGAATTTAAATGACCGCGCGGAAGGGTTAAGGAAATGTTTATAATAGTGTAAAATAAACAAAACTTTGCTAGACAAACAAAAGTTTGTGACACTATTAGGGTAAACAGAGGGACTAATATAACCTAAAAAGGAAGCTAACGGCTTGGAAAAAAAAACAGTCACTGTTTGGAGAAAAAGAGATGTCATGGTTCAAGTGCAGAGAGACAAAAGACCTCTTGTCAGTTACAGGCACAATATAAACAACAACAATAATAATAATTCAATTCGTGTTTATTTATGTGCAAACTTAACAGCACAGTGGCCAATTACAAAGTTAGCACGAGTACATAGAAATACACAA
>NW_019743670.1:94157-105600 GCF_002891405.2 Cryptotermes secundus
TATTTATTCATGTGGCAGCTTAACATCCTAATTCAATTCAATTCAATTCATGTTTATTTACGTACAACTTAACAGCACAGAGGCAAATTAACGATTAGGGGACGGGCCATTTAAATTCCGTCAGTGGCAGTGGGACGGAGTTAATTTAAATGCCCGCCAATGTAGAGTAATAAAAATTGTAATCATGTTACTCAAAATGCTGTGATTTCTACAATTTTTGTGATAAATGAACGAAATAAACAATACTTTTATCTAGAAAGTATATAGAATCAGATACTGTAATTTACAGATTTTAGAATCTATAAAAATTGTTACAGATTCCAAAAAAAAAATTCCCCCAATTTTGAGAGTCTGTCCACAAAACTGCATAAAGCTTCTGCACAATACGTTTCTGCAGTATAAATGCATGGTGCTGACGCACTGTCTGTTTCTTATCTGGCAATAGAAGATGTTTACGTACTGCACATTCTGCCATCACGTAGGCTTCCTCTATACCCGAGTGTGGGCAAGTTCTTATCCTACATTGCCTTATGAATCTGTTTGTTTATTCACGTATGTCGGATTATCCACACAGAGGCAGTTCTTGGAATATCACCTCAATCCACTTGCTTCCACGCCCCTTCAGAATAAACTGTAACGCATTCTGAATGGTGTGATTTACGAGCCACCTCTCAATTTCGACTTCTTCAATGCGAAAAGGGGCCATGGGGCATAGTTGAAATTGCGATGTTTTATAAGCGTTATGAATAGAGGACACCACTCGCCATCACTGGCTTACTTCCTGCTAATACAAGACTAAAATTGCGTGTGTGCGCTTCGCGTGGAAAACAGAGTTAATTACGGACAAAGTGCATGAATTGCAACGTCGGGCTCTGCATTCAGTGACATGCAACATTCAGTTAGATGATGCAGGAGGGAAGACAGTCTACTTATAAAGCTGGTGTCCAAAAATAATGTAAGTAGAACAAGAATTTCTATCTTAAAATTAGATTTTAAAACACTGTGCGCATGCGCGGCCTGCGAGTCACCATACGGTGTCTTTCGGCCTTTTCGGCATAATTTAAAGGTCCCCATGCGGTGTCTTTCGGCTCATAAAGGTTAAGTTTCATGAAGTTAGTAGTGAACCAGTCACTTATGGAATTAATGTCAGACTGAAGTAAGAGGCAATCATGTGGAGAGTTAATAATGAGGAGAATTTTTAGATCATGGGCAAAAATTAGAAATTTACAGTAGTTAATGGAGTCTCATAGGTCATTTATAAATACGCTGAAAAGAAAAGACCCCAGAACAGAGCCTTGCAGCATACTAGACATTACATGAAAAGGCAGGGAGAGTGTGCCAGAAACGCGAACCCAAGATTGTCTGTTGGCTAAGTAACTGCCAAACCAGCTAACATAAGCATCAGAGAATCTGAAGGAGCTTAATTTATGCAAGAGCATTATGAGGGACGAGGTCAAAAGCATTTGAAAGATCAAACTAGATGGCGTCAGCTTGACGTTGACCGCGGACAACAGGCATCAAGAAGTCGAGAAATGTCACCAAACTGGGAACTGTAGATTTAGTTCTGGTAAAGCCATGCTGGTTTGCATTAAATTTAGCGAAATGAGAAACATGATCATGAATAATTCAATTCGTGTTTATTTACATGCAAACTTAACAGAGGCCAATTTCAAAGCTAGCAAGAATAGAGAGAAATGCACAAAAATAATAATAATAAAAAAAATACAAAATATGATAGTCTATATTAATTACACAGTGAGCATGAATAAAGATACAGAAACAAACACACACAGACAAAGCCACAATGTGAGAATTTGAGTTTCAAACAGAGCAGCATATAATAATAATAATGAAATTAATAAAAATAATGATAATAATAATAATGGTTTAATTAATTCAGTATAAGATATGTTTCATCAACAGAGTTTCTGGTCCAAATACGTCAATGTCCCTACAAACAACATTAGCAGCAGAAGCGCATCTAGCAGAGGGGCAATTTTTACTAACAGAACAGACATTGAACATAGGAAAGTCTCGGATATATCGAACAGGGACCCAAAGGATAATATTAATGAAATAAAATGTAAACATATGAAAGAGAGACATAAAACCAATCTGGAAATAAAGAAACTGTGCTGTGTTACAAAGCACAATAGATTCATGTAGGGTATCAATAAGGCAGATCAATGGGTCAATTATGACTCAATGCTGAGGAAACCTGTGAAGTGGATCAAAGACGTGATATCATTTCTTGTAACCTGTGCGCTGTTGCATACATTCCTAGTGTACAAGACCAGGAACAAAAACCAGAACACAAAATTCTGCAAGGGTCACAGAGGTCTTGCATATCAAAATCAAAGAATCCAACTAAGTGCAATGATCAGAAGGGGGACCGCTGTACCAAGGAGGCCTAAACAGCACCCCTTAAACAGATAATGTGTGAATGTGGGGAAATATAATTTGGGGAAAAGTGCTATTGCTTGGAAGTGAAAGAAGCATCTTGGAAGACAGTGTCAAGTTTGTGCCACACACACAAAGTGCAGTGAAACAAGCTACATTTGTGAACTATGTTATTCTGCTTCACAAAGATTCCTGCTCTGAGAGATTTCACTCTGTGAAGCACTATTACAACTACTGCAAAGTTTCTTCTTTCAGTACTGGGTCAAGGAATGTAATCTACAACTTCAAAATATAAGAAAGGATGTATTTGACAGGAGAATGATGAAATGCTTGTAAAATATCTGGGAACTGGGAGCATTTAATTAAAAGGACACAAAAACCTCAATGTGTTAAAATTCATACACTGATATTATGAACTGCATGATTTTCATAAATCTGGTATAAACAGCATGCCACTGCAGGGCAAATAATTTTGGTAGATCTACTCTGAACTTCATGTTATCAATATCAGAACAGAATATTAGGGCTTAAGAATCAGTGATTCTAATGCTGTTATGAATAAATAATAAACAAATATAGTCAATATTCAGAACAGGCCTATTTGGACAATGAATAAGAGGGGAAAAAAATAATTTTTAATATTTAAATCACCATTCACTTTGTACATTTAACATTAGATGAAGTTACTTTTAAATTCAATATCATAATTTAAACAATGAAAAAACAAGACTGAATTACAGTTAAAGTACTACTTGGTATTTCATGATAATAATTTTTCACTTTATAAACCTTTGGGTAATGCCCCTAACTTGCCTTTCAAGCTTATTTTCTTCCTATTAAATACTTTATGTCATAATCAGAATACCTGAGATCTAATCATTCAGAATTCCAAAAATACAGATGCCTTCTACTCACCTGAATGGGACCATATATGCCAACATGTGGCAGAACAGGATGCTTCAGCTGTGTTATTAGCTTTCGAATGAAGCACAGAGTGAACTGCCTCATGCCCGGAGGACAGTCACTGCATGCAAACACTGACAGCAGATCCAACAGATGATGCTGCAACAGATACTCCAGACAGGGACCAGCAATACCACTCTCCTGACTGGCTTCTTCTTCCAACAATATCTGCAAGAAATATGTTTGCTAAATGCTATCAGGGGGCTGCAGGGTTCCAGGAATAATGTACTGTTACTGCCTCATATCTTTAGCCACGGTAGAGGGGTCATACCATCTCTCGTGGAGTGGGGGGGAACAGTCTTATCAGCCTACATCTGCGTGGGTACTACCAGTTTGGAATGTAGCGTCTTGGAGTGTGGTCAGGTGTATAGTACTACTCCTGGTCTCCGTAGGCAATGTTTTCCGCTCGGGGGAGTAGCTCTGAATGGCTCCACAGCAAGGGTATAGCTTCGCGTGCCCCACAACAGCGTTTGCCTTTCCGGGCAGCTAAAGTTACCAGGCAGTAACAGTAAAGGTTGTCCCTTTCAGTAGCTATGGCAGCAGTCAGATTCCTTCCAGTTCTCAAAATGCATTATTTTTCAAGTAATGGGGAACAAACAGAAGCACACGGACTTCAAAAGGTGCAAGCCATTTTCAACAAGTTCCTGCCTGTATTTCATGATAGTTTCATTCCTTCTCAAGATCACTCTGTTGAAGAAAGTTCACCACTCTTCAAAGGAAGGTCAAATTAAAAAAAAAATATATGCAAATAAAGCTCTTCCTCTTATATGATGCTAAATATGTCGAACTTTCATGTATATAAAGAGAAAGACACCAAAACTGAACTGAATTCTGGTACAGGGATGTCAGATTCCATTCCTACAAACCTTATTAATGAGAAGACTTGAGCCCCTATACACTGAGTTTGGTGCACACCACGTAATGTGGGATATGAAACTGGTCACAGCAGTCCTGGTAATAACGGAACAGCCTGCTGCAGCAAGTGTTGTCACCAAAAAGAGGTGAATTGTCATAGCAACATGAGTACATTAGTGGAATGGATGGTACAATACTTGTGACACCCAACATGACAGGTAGTGGGCAAGTGATGTGCTACATTCACTCAAGCGGCCTCGGTAGTCTAGGGGTAACGTTCCCACCTCATGACTCAAGGTACGTGGGTTCAAACCCGGCGGAGGATGTGGAATTTTTAAGGGCGGAAAAATTCAGGGAACAAGTCCTCCGGGAGGGACTTTAAGCCGTGGGTCCCGTGTCGTAGCTTTACGGCATGTAAAAGAACCTCATGTCTCAAGAAGGCCTCTGAGCCAAATGTATAAGGACATTTCCTGCCCAACAATAGTCTCTAACGCCTCTGGTAGATGGGGGAAGCATCTAGATACCGCTGAGCCAGTAGAGGCCGAACTTGCTGGCTGAGTCGGGACTGATGGCATGCACCAGTACCGGTAGGGAATAGAGACTGCTAGAATATCACAGGGGGGCATACAATAGACCACTGGTCGCGGTGCATGGGGAAACCCACCCCCTCCAATAATAATAATAAAAAATACATTCACTAGGACCCTGGTCTCAGTGCCAATTTTCAGTACGCAGATCAAATTCGTCACCATTGCTAAAGGTTACTCTTTGGAAATGTGTGTTTTACCTACTGATGACCACACTGAATGGATGTATAAAAGATGAATGATAGATGGGAAAGGATTTGGAAAGATGAAGTCATGACCTAATCAAGATACTATTCAGGCATGTGCCAAGAGGCACTCAGGAGAACCATGAAAAGCTTCAAATGGAACAGATGAGATTCAAATTAAGCAGTTCATGAACATACATTTACAGCAATACTGCTACATAATCTACTCACTCATTTTGTAAATGATATCATCAGCCACCGCCCCCAATGTGGTTTCGAGCCCACATTAATATTTTGCAGTACTTGGAATAAAACACACAAATTTTCATAGCTGAATTTAACGAGCAGTACATGTATGATATTTAAATTAACAAAGCTGGAAGTTTCAGGATACACTGCATTCAATACTGCAGCTAAGGGTCAAGCTGCACATTCCCTGCACCAAAAATCACACCTGCCCTTGCCTCTCATATGAACTGTGCCTTATAGGCACCTCACCTCAGAAATAGGACTGCTTCACTTACTCAGGCTGGCAAATACAAAGCAGGTCATTAATACCATAATTGGAGACATTAATGAAAGAGAATGTCTCAGTTCTTCTGTAGATCATAAAATTTTGTAGTTTCCAAGAAACACAGACTTGGCTGAGATTGATGTCTGCAGTTTTCCAGCGTACCTTCAACATTTGGTCCAAATGTGCTGGGATATTTGTATTTTCAACAATAGTTCTGCTCACTGCATCTCTCTTTATATAGAACTTCATCATCATCTTCCAATGATATGTGAAATCTTCTAACTGTGGCACTGGCGGGGCCAGCTGAAAGTTAATACACAGAATATTCTATTAATCTTTATGTAACAGAGTTCAATGGACATAATCAATTCTCTAGTTAATCAATTAGCTTTAAACTTTAACAAGACACATTATATTCACTTTGTAACTAAGAAAAATATATTTGCCAATTTAAAGATAGGTTATAACAACAATTTTGTAACTAGTACTTCCTGTACAAAATTCCTAGGGATGATAATGAATGAAACTTTATCTTGGGATAATGATACTGAAGCACTTGCAAAAAAATTGAGCAAGGCTTGTTATATAATTAGATGCACCAAAACATACACGACTACCTCATCATTGAAAATAATTTATTATGCTTTCTTGATGAGCTACAGAATCATATTTTGGAGTAATTCCCCACAAAGCACCACAATTTTTTGCTTACGGAAAAAAGAAATTAGAATTATAGAAGGATGTGGGAATAGGGTTTCGTGTAGACTTATTTAAGAAACTACATATTTTTCCTCTGACATCTCAATATTTATTGTCCTTATTGATGTTTGTAGTTCAACATAAAGACCTTTTTATAGCAAGCATTAAAAGTCACAACCTAGAAACTAGGCAAAGTAATAATTTATATATTCCACAGGCAAATTTATCCATTTATCAAAAAGGAGCCTATTATTTGAAGATAAAAATCTTTAACCAGTTACCCTCTCATATCAAGAATGTTAATGGTAACATAGCTAAATTCAAAACCACTTTAAAAAAAATTATAGACGAATTCATTCTACTCATTAGAAGTTTTTCTTTTTCCCCTTGGCACTACAGCCCCAGTGGGCCTAGGCCTACCTCCATGAACTTCTCCGCATTAGAAGAGTACTTTGATCAATAATGAGAGTAGTTATAATAAATATATATAAATTTTATGGCTCACTTGTGTATTATATTTGTAATTTATGATTTTTTGTTCATTGTAAACTCATTTTATAACGCCTGTTATGAGTTCTACCTGTGCACTGCCAATTAATCTTATTTTCAGTAATCTGAAGGATTTATTTACTATTTGTAACTCATAATTATTTGTTTATTGTGGATTTCTTATTTAATATGACTGTTCTTATGTGACATGTTTCTGACTATTTATTTATGTAATCTAAGGCCTTAACTGTTGTACATTTTATATTGTTGTCATGTTCCATGTAAACAACTTTTGTAATTGGTCTGTATGTACTGAGTGAGGACAAGTTCTGTATCCATCTTGTGGATGTCTGGAATACTGACTAAATACTAATACTAGCTTATTTACATCAACAACATGAATTAAAAAATCCCTAGTATTGAGTCACTTTCATGTCTGGATCCTGCATTACTGCATCTAGGGTTGTTCTCAACAAAGTGAATCAAGTTTTCCCAGCCATGAGAACATGCAAATGGTAGATAAACATGCTTTATGCAATGAATGAGTAGACAGACTGTCAGCTGTTTTTCTGCACAATGTTTCTGTTATTGTTTCTCTTGTACAGCCATCACTGCATGTATAGACAACTCACTAACATGTACCAGTTCTCTTTGTGTTTCTGTACTTGTAAGATCATTCAGACACCTGTTTCAAGTTCTCATTTACAATACCGAATTCAGAGAACTAACATGGTGAAACATTCACCTGATCAGCAGATTTTTCTGCACAGACTTAAGCAAAAAATTAATTGTATCTACTACCATACAAATTAAAGAGGTCCAAGCAATTGATGGAGGCAATTACAAAGGAGGAATGCACATTTATCACTGGCTTTTTTCAGCAGCACAGATGTTGCTCTTGGCTTAAAACTTATATTTGTTTGCTGATGAAGAAGCTTGGTTCCATCTAAGTGGATATGTCAATGCTCAACAATAGTAAAGCAAATAGACTTTAAAGGATTCTGACAATGGTGTATGCTGTATAGAACTATAAGGACTATAAGGAACTATAAGAACTATATAAGGTATATAAGACATATACCAGACGATGGATAGAGTCCAAAATAAACCTTATAGTTCTATAAATAGTAAAGCAGTATTAATCGAAGATAGAATTCAGAAGGACCCTTTCACAATATGAAGACTGGTGTCCAATATGCCATTACAAAAATAGTAGGACCCATATTTTTAACACATTATTAATTCAGTGGTTATGTTAGTGATATTTTTCAGCCCCTTTTTGAAATCAGTATGGAAGAAGAAAAGGTCACAATTAAATAAGCAATAACAGAAAACATATAGAAAAGGGTGCACATTCTGTGATACACAGAATATTCACCTATTATAATCATCCACACCATCACTGCTGTCATCACCACATGACTTAATTAGGCACTCACTTCATATAAACTAAGGTAACACAACACACGCCTCTTTTATGTTGCCCAGAACATTTACGGGCATACATCACTTGTAATTGGAACCTGTTACTCTACAAAACTGTGTATACTACTGCCACCGGGCTAAAACCCAATTGCAGAATAATAAATAATATATATATATATATAATTAAAATAGTTAATTACTGGTAGAAAAAAAAAGGTAAAACTGTTCCTGTAACAGGTTGTAGAGGCCCACGGGGTTGCGAGACACAGCACCTCCATATTTTCTTTTGTGCCGACTGCCATTTACCCTCAGGAAGATTTCTGGTACTCATTTCTGTCAGAGGCTGAGTCGACTCCAGAGCAATGGTGCAGCTGGAAGGATTAGGTCAACTCAAAAACTGACCTCACATCAGGAATTGAACCCATGACCTTCTGGCCTCTAGCACAGCACCTGAATCAAGCATGATACTGCACACCTCCCATTAATCGCCAGTATAGTTCCTATCTATTTAATGTGTACAGCTATGATTTTATATGTAGGATCTGAAGTTCTCAGAGCAGAATGCTATCCTCTAGGGCAGTGTTTCTCAACTGACAGACCACACCCCGGTACTGGGCCTTGGCATCAATTATACTGGGTCCTCTTCTTAAACAAAAAAGAATTTACTGGGCTGCAGTGTGACAAAGGTTGAGAACCACTGCTCTAGGGTATAATGCTGTGTGGTTTGTTGACATTCAACCAATGTTTTGGAGGAACATGTCGTCTCCACCTTCTGTTCTGCTTGCCACATGTTTTCACACTTGTTTGTTGCTCAGCTTATTATTCGACCCTGAAGACGGAGGCAACATGTTCCACCGAAAGGTCGGTTGACTTCCAATGGACTTCACCGCGTTATATCCCAGAGGCAAGAACTCTTCAACTAAGATTATTGCCTGTATGTTTACTCGCTTACATGATAGAATGAAATATTATCAACTTCTGACTCATCGATTGGACATCAAATTGCTAAGCCTCAACGATGCACTATCTTTGCATTATAATATTAAATGCATAATAAAAATCAAATGACGTCAGGATCCAATTACCGGCTTTTCAGTACAGTATCGAAACAACGAACAGTTTACATGTTAACATACAAAGTAGAAATACAACTAATGCGTAATAAAAATGACTCACGGCATCCACAGCATTTTGAACGACGGTGGAAAATCTGCTAAACATACCGGATCCCTTCGCCTTCAAAATTGACCATTCGATATTAATAACAGAGAAAAGGCAACTTCTGCAATACACAAATTGGCGGTTTCACTGTCCATTTTAGTATCTCAAAATAATAACAAAACACAAACATCTAAACGATCTAAACACCCTACCATTTCTAATACGCATTAAGTATTGGTGATCAAAACACCACGGTTAGAACATGACCACGGATCATTAAATAATGGTCAGGACCGGTCAGGACGGCCATAACATCAGTATATTGCATTACAGACATGGCAAATATTGAGACCTAGGTACTGGTACACTTGTTAGAAATATGATGCTATATCACTAGGATTCTTGTAAGTCAATTCATTTGCCACACACAAAGCATCGTGTGTGATAAAATAAAGTTTCAAGGTTATGAAAGATTCTGAATTCTATTACAACAGGAACGCCGAGAATTCTGTTAGAGAGCTGAAGAAACATTTCTTGCTGTGACAGAAAGGATGGTGAGTTTTTTTGTGCCTGTGTGCACAGACAAGAATTTTATTGTCATGAGTCAATTCTCAAATCTTAAGAAACTAAACTTTTTTGCCAAGCTTGTGTTAGTTTTCATAATCCATCCAGCGAGTTTACATGGTTCATCATATTATGACACTTTGCATTATTATGTGGGAGAGGGATCAATTCAAGGAGAGCGATATGGGTAGGTCATACAGCAGACATGTGAGAATGAGAAATGCATACAAAGATTTTGACAGAAGACCTGAAAGAATGAGACCACTTGGGAGACAATTGTGGGGATGGATTTTTTAAAGGTACAGTTATGGGAGTTTTGGAATGGGTTTGTTTGTGTCAGGATGCAAAGTCATGATGGGCATGTGTGAACACAGTAATACATACATACATATCCTTTATTTTCCATAAATATCCATACAGGCAGCAGACCCAGGATGTGGAAATAGTCATATCAAATACATACATAGTCACATAATTCACATAATGAAGATCACCCACATTAACTAATTAACACATACAATAATATTAGGTGAAAATATAATATCTTGATTAACAGACATTATTTAAAAGTAACTACAACACAACTTGAATTAATATAACTCTTCACATCTCCTATACTAACTATATTAAAATACGGCTTTAAAGCATTCAAATTTATGTACATTTATAATTAAAATACTCATTTAATGCATAAAGAGGTAGCATGTAAAAATCTTTTTAGGGAACGTTCAAAGGATTTCTGGTTATTGGATACTTGTTTGAGCTCTTTAGGCAGATGATTGTAGATTTTTATACCCAAATAATATGCACCCTTCTGAACTTTAGCAAGTGAAGTGCTCGGTGGAAATAGGTTAATATTCTGTGTGGTACCAATATTATGTACCTCCATATTTCTTGTAAACAGATGTATGTTATTTATAGTATGTTGCATCAAGGAATATATGTATTGAGAACACAAAGGCAGAATTTCCATTTCCTTGAAAGTATCTGTACATGAATATCTTTTCTTTAATCCCATCATAATCCTTATAACATTCTTTTGGATCATAAAAAGTTTTGTCATGTATGAAGAATTGCCCCAGAAGATAATTCCATATGTCATCACAGAATGTATATAAGCAGAATAAATCATTCTTAAGCTACTTAATGATATCATAGGCCTAACTGTTCTCATAATAAAGCAAGACGAACTCAATTTAGTAACAAGGTAATCAATATGATTCTTCCAACAGCCTATCAATATTTAGGCCTAAAAATTTGATACACTCTAAGTTAGTAAATTTTGATCAATTTTGATCAGGAAAGATTTAGTTAAGGCACCAAACTTGCCAGTTATTCCATAAAACTCTAATTTTTTGATAAGTATATCATGATTGACACAGTCAGAGGCTTTGTGTAAGCTGCATAATATTCCTCCAACAAACTGTTTATTATTCATTGCTTTTAGTATTTCCTCTACTAATTTGAAGGATGCTTTTTCTGTAGATGAATTAGGTCTAAAACCATATTGATTATTGTCCAATATATGATTACTGTCAATATATTCATACAATTTATTATATATAACCCTTTCAAAAACCTTAGAAAAGGCTGACAATAAT
>NW_019743670.1:105642-108865 GCF_002891405.2 Cryptotermes secundus
AAACCCATACGAGCAAAGTGGTATATACAAATTAACTTGCCAAAGTTGCCATCAAGTATACATAGTCCAAACAGGAAGGAAATTATCAACATGATATAGCGAACACATAAGGAACATAAGATTAAATAGAGATGAATCCGCTTACGCCCAACACATACTAAACAATCGTCATCAATACAGACCAATATCAATGGTCATGAAAATCATCGAAAAAGCTAACAAGGCTAATATAATGAACAGGAATTCCAAATGTATTACTACAACAAACACAATAAACTGATAGATGAACAGAAACAAATAAGGAAAACAAACAATCAAAACAACATGTTTGACCTTATTATACATCACTTGAACACACCCTCTTCAACGTCATAAATACAGGAAGAATATAATACGAGACACACCACTATTCAAAACAGTACAAATGACACAGCACGCATGTAAAGTACATGACTAATAATAAGGTAAGGCCTAACTAGACACTTTAATAAACCTAAAAGCATTATATATAACTATATAAGATAGAATCAAATAAAAAATGAATATAATAATATATTTACAGAACATACAGTCAAGAGAAATAAATGACATCTCCCACCATCAGGAGGAAAACAACATGACCCAATGTTGGCTCATGATATTTTAACAGAATAACAAATTTTTTACATACAGAAGAAAATTTTAATACAATTTTACCGTATGGAAAAGTGAACATCATCACGTGCAGTGGAAAATCCCTAATCAGAATACCCAGCAAATACGCTTAAAAGAAATAGCATCATATGTAAATCTACACTTCAAGAGGCGTCATCATGAATGCCCGAGACAGACATCAAAACTAACTGTGTTAACAAAATTTATATAGTGAGCATTATTCATGGCTTAAGTGCATATTATTAAAACATCTTATGTGACAGTGTTTCCTGATCGTAGTGGTGTGCCTCTGAGGATGATTCTTTTGAATCGAAACATGTAAGGTGAATAAAGACTGAAGTGTTGTAAACTTGTACGACCTCGTATGTCACACTGGACTGAAAATTATCCACTTTGTTATATATGGCAAACTTGCTTTTAAAATTCTAGTGGAAATTTCATCATAACTTGGTCTTCAAAGATTTGATTATCTTTCTAATCTCAGTAGTTGAGACATAATGCCATTTGATAGATTTAAAAGTAGACGTGTATTTATTGCCCAGATAATATAATGGATTGATATCGGTTGGAGTTTTGTTATTGCTTAAATCATCTATAATTGTCTGAGTTACTGAGATAAAGTATTCGTTAAATACATTTGCAATGCACTTATTATTATGTATCATAATATTATTGACTTTCAATGATTGGGGTTCATCCTTCTGAGTTTTAGATCCAATCTCTTTTTTAATAATTGACCATGTAGTTCTTATTTCATTATAAGATTTTGAAATTTTATTATCATAGTGTACTTTCTTAGCCTCTTTAATAACTTTAGTAAGTACTTTACAGTATTTCTTATAATACAGTTTGAAATGTGGATCGTCATCTTGTATATATTTAAGATATAACTTCCTCTTTTCTTCCACAAGAAATCTGTATCCGTTGAGTCGTCCACGGGTTGCATTTAAGTTTGGAAGTAATAATTTTTTTTAGTAAACCATGAGTAAAAAATTCTTAAGTAAGTATTAACAAATACATTAAAAGTACTGTTTACGTTGTCATTTGTAAAAACATCAC
Organism: Cryptotermes secundus; assembly: GCF_002891405.2. Classification (NCBI taxonomy): domain Eukaryota; kingdom Metazoa; phylum Arthropoda; class Insecta; order Blattodea; family Kalotermitidae; genus Cryptotermes; species Cryptotermes secundus. Next base: position 107,356 of record NW_019743670.1, read on the forward strand.
ATCGTAGTTCATAGCTTAGCATTTCTTGAAATTTAGTTATGTTATAATTACTATAATGTCTCATGTACTGAGGATTACCTACTTGTTCAGATGACATTATGTTATCAGTTATTATCATCTGAGCATCATGATCAGATAGTCTGTTAATTATTGGTTTGATTGTATAATTTCTAGTCTTTTTTTATATATATGTTGTCGATAGCTGTTCTTGATACCTTAACAATTTGTGTTGGAAAATTAATCGTACCTATTAGATTGTATGTATTTAAAAGTGCATCAAGTTGTTGCCTTCTATCACAATTTTCTAAATAATTTATATTTACATCACCACATATAACATATTCAACTTTATTATTATGTAGCTTATTCAAGATGGTATCCAATTTTTGCAAAAAAATTGTTGAAGTTTCCAACAGGTAACCTATAAATAGCTAATATGATCATGATACCAGTCAGGCTTAATTTGATTGCACAGGCTTCAATGTCCTTTTCCACACAATAGTTAAACACAGATACAGAATTAAATTTAATTGAGTTGTAAATATATATGCATACACCTCCATTTTTGTATGTTGATCTACAATAATTGGCCCCTAATACATAATTATCTGCACATATTTTATTTATTTCATATTCTTTTAAATGGTGTTCAGTCAAACATATTATATGAGGTGGATCAAATAATAATGAATTTAACAGTTGTTCAGTTTTATCAAATAATCCTCTTATATTCTGATGACATGCCTTCAGAAAATGAGATGTAGATTGATTAATTTTCCCTTGATTTAAGTTGGTAGTATTAGAGTTAGCAATCTGTCCATTATGATTTTTGCCACAATTTTTATCTCCACTTTTAGGGAACTTGTGAGCTAAAGCCGATACTTATTTATTTTTGGTTCATACCTTAACCCTCCCATAAAAAATCCAATCTCCTATTCACAGGTTTTCTCCTGTTACATTTAACAGGGGTGTTGTCTAATTCAGTGACAATCAAACCTTCTATGTTCCTGGGTTGACCATTTCTCTTCCCACCTGTAATGAGTCCTTAGGTTTCATAAAGAGCAGTTATGTTATTTCTGTACTTCCACAGGGACCACAGGTTTCTCAGGAAGGTCCCTGCATTATGAACTTAACACTTCCTAAGATTATGAAGTGCGTGGAGAAGAAATCTATACAGAGCAGCTGTTATGGGTTAGATGTAATGAAAAACAGCTACAGCAAGGAAACCATATATTGTTTCATGTATGGTGTTGTACAGCCATGACTGACAGAAGATGTAATGCCTTTACAGAACTGTTCAAATTCAGAGAAGTTTTTAGTTGGTCCATATGGTGAGACATACCCAACACCTCATGATGCAGATCAGACCATGAATGTAAAAGCTGAGGCAGTCTCAGATGCAGAAGAGGAAGAGGATCCTCTCCCAATATCATTTCTAGAAATAAAGGCTGAACCTGAGGTGAGCTGTCTGCTTCTGTATGTCCACTGTTAGGCAGATATCACAGATAGG
>NW_019743670.1:110715-114294 GCF_002891405.2 Cryptotermes secundus
AACAGGTTTCAAGGTTACAAAAGATTCTGCAATCTCTTGCAACAAGAGTTGCAAGAATTGTACTGCAGAGAGCTGAAGTAAAGTTTCCTGCTGTAAGCGAAATGATTGTGTTTCGTGCGTGTGTGCACAGACAAGAATTTTAGTGTTGTATGTCAGTTCTCTTGGCCAAAGAATCTAAATATTTTGTGACCCGCTTCTGTTTGTTTGCATAATCCATGTGGGGAGTTCCTTACACTTGGGTGATATCAGTGTGGGATATTATGAAGGAGAGCAATGAGTTCAAGGAGAGTGATGTGGGTAAGTCATGTAGTGCACATGCAACAGTGAGAAATGCATACAAAATTTTGGAGGGAAAACCTGAAAGAAGCAGACCATTTGGGAGACCTAAGTGCAAATGGAAAGATGCTATTAACGGTAAGATAGATTTTAAAGAAATAATTTGGAAGCGTTTGTATTGGGTCTCTTTGCCTTAGGATACAGAGCCATGATGAGCATGTGTGGCCACAGTAATGGGCCCTTAATTACCATAACTAACTCCATGGAGCTGAGTGAGTCCTTGAGAAGCCACCAGTTGCTTGGCCACTGAAGTATTTTCCAACATTGTATAGAACCTGGAAATTTATTGACATATTCGCAAGAACCCGTCACAAATCCCTATCCTGAGCCATATGAATTCAGTCCATACCACCCCATCCTATGTCTCTTAAAGATCCATTTAAATATTATCTTCCCACCTATGCCTAGGCCTTCCTAGTGGTCTCTTTCCTTCTGGCTTTCTCAACAAATCCTATATGCATTCCCCCTTTCCCCCATGCCTGCTATATGAGCAGCCCATCTCATCCTCCTGGACTTGATCATATAATTATAATTATATGCATTGTAACCTTCGTTCACCATCATAATTATGATGGTGAACGAAGGTTACAAGTTGTGGAGCTCTTCATTATGATGTTTTTATGTGCCAAGAAAGCAGACATTTTCTATACTGCCGCAGTGACCGATAGTTCCTCAGGAAGGTCACTGAACTATGAACCGAGTACTTTCTAGTGATCGTGATAACTGTAGAGAGGAACATCTGTACAAAACAGCTTTTATGAGTGATGTGATGAGAAACAGCCATAGCAAGGAGAGCATACACTGTTTAATGTTGGGTGTTGTAAATCCACTTCTGAGAAGGATGTGATGGTTTTTACAGAACTGTACAAATTCGGAGAATGCTTTAGTGGGTCCGTATGGTGAGACATACCCAACACCTCATGATGCAGATCAGGCCATGAATGTAAAAGCTGAGGCAGTCTCAGATGCAGAAGAGGAAGAGGATCCTGTCCCAATAACATTTCTAGAACTAAAGGCTGAACCTGAGGTGAGCTGTATGTGCACTGTTAGGCGGATAACACAAATGTGCAGAAATGCTGCTTCTCTTTCTGATATCCATCTCTGTGAACATGAAACAGCTCTACTGCACTCTTGACTAGATTTTGAAGGTTATTTTTTTTTTCCTGAAATGCCTCTAGGCAACTGTAGTATGTTGAATGTTGCGGGTGATGTACAACTCCCATTTTCTTTTAAGCAGATCTAATATAGATGAAATGAAATCTGTGTAGACTGAACGTTTGTGGTAAATTCTATACAGGAAAAATCCTTCACATTTTCCTTGTCTGTGCGTTGGTACTACATCATAGGGTTCCCAGGATCTGTAAATGAAGCTTATCAGTTATTTGTTGTCTCTCTCCCATGCAGCCTGTATCCATGTAATAACACAGAGGTGTCATTGTGTTGAGGATTTGTAACAGGATAACTAATGATTCTCTAAAGATTTGTGACAATGTGTCATATTATAGACACGTGTTGTTTGTTTCCCTGTGTTTGAAGTAAATTTAATATACCTGACACTGTTGGAGTTGCCCCTGTGCCTGCTGTCGGGCGATTGGTTGTCATGACAGATTTTATTGTTATTTTCTGTTAGATAGAAAGGTGACTAAACATTAGATACAGAGAGTGTCTATATATACGAAGGCTCTTACTTTTCTCAGCCGGTTCACAGGGACTGATGCACTGATGGCTGCTAGGCACATACAAATTATGTCAGTGTATCAGTATGCCTGTGGCCAGTAACATTTGGAATGAAGTGTACAATTCACAGGTCACAGAAGTTGTTCAAAATACTGTCCCCCTACATGTAGATGTTCCTTGCACCAGCAGAAGGGGTTCTGATTAACCCCCAAAGCTGTTGTGCCAGAATTTTTGCAGTTTCCCTGTTAAGTTTTTTTTTTAGTTCTTCCTCATGGGGTTTACTGTTTGCAACTTTGTCCTGCAGAGAACCACAGAAGAAAATATAAGGATTAAGATTGGGTGAATGTGCCTTCCAAATACCAGTGCTGATATTTCTGTCCCAAAAGATACCAGACAAAGCCTGCATAGACATACGTGAAATGTGGGCAGTAGCCAAGTCTTGCTGAAACCAGCCATAGAGTTTCTCTGCTTTTGTAACTCTTGAAAGAATTGTCTGAGAATGACTGGTACATATCTTTCACAATTAATTGTTCCGTTAAAAGAACGCAGGTAGAGCAATCCTTTTCGCCCCTACAACATGCCAGTCTCCAACTTTCACTGGATGGAGCCATACTTCATGGGTTAGATGTGGATTTGGTGAATTCCCATAGTGATTATTTTTCATATTTACGTATCCCTGCAAGCGAACCCATGCTTAATCAGAAAAGAATGTCAGTTCCAGATGAATCTCATCTTCAATGATACACTGTAGAAACCAACTCCAGTAATGAATTATTAGTCCTGATAGCATTTATATTTATATTCTCTCAGTGCATTTTGGAAGCTGGAAATACATTTGGCAAAATGGACCAGACCATGAAATTATATATAAAGGAATTACCCAAACTCAACACATTGGAAAGATGTTATATGAGACATAACAAAGAAAAGTCTACAGATGAACAGTACATTTACAGAAATAAATGATCCCATATTTGACATTCTAGTAAAAACACACACCAAATAACCCCACCTCTTCCCCATCTCTGCAACCACTCACAGTATCCTCCCCCCTACCTCATACCACTTAACTCTCTACAGACATACCCACATATACAGATACCCCCCAGACAGGTTGTGTAGACCAGTCTAGACCAAACCACTACAACATAGCGACACCATCAACACAGGGAGCAGTCCCTACACATATCATCATAAGAAAGTCAAATATATGTAAGTATATAAGTATATATATAATAACCTAATAATGAGTTTAAAAACAACACACTCACAAGCTTCTTCTCATAATAATTAAAAAAACTGTTACAGATCACTCTGAATAAATAACCTGTTGGGTAACATACAGAATAAAGAGCATAAGTTCCACAAGACAACATAGTAAGGTCAAGACCACATGACCTAACTCATGTGAGAAGATCCCAATACGCAGGCGCCCCACACTGTATTCGCTTCTACCACCAGAAAATCACGTCAACACAAAGCGGTCACAAAGTTTTAAAGAGATATCACAAATTATTTCATTTCCATTTTAGTACAGTTTTAATTTTTATGTTTTAATCTTTAGTC
>NW_019743670.1:116254-118712 GCF_002891405.2 Cryptotermes secundus
ATACAGTATTTGATTTCACTATGAACACACAGAAAACAGATCACACTCTGTATCTCAGCCACGATGCAACTGTCTGTTCACAACCCTAGAAAGGGCAGTAATCTCTTGCAGCTATAAGGGAAGGTCTTAGCACTGAAGAAAGGACCTCTCTAGCTTTCTTTTGAATAGCCATTCTTTCATTCATCTGTCCTTAGTCAAAAGATTCAAAAATCCGAAGAGTGTAAGCAGTGCTAGCAGAAGACCAAATGATTTTATTGCTTCCCTCTGTTTCATGACACCAGGGACTGCTAAAATTTGCCAAGTGTTACAAATAGAAATGAATTTATAATGCAGAGCAACTCTGTGAAGAACTGGGAAACCATTTATGCACTATGCATCGAAATTGAAAATAGAGTATAACTCTTTGTATAAATTTTTTAAAATCTTCCATTATAATATGCAACACTATGTTCTTTGGTGATACAAACAAAGTTAATTCCATCCATTTATCATAAAAATTGAGTTAGATACAGTATTTTTAAACACAAATACTTAAAATTGATTAAGCCCCCAAACAGGAATGGATATTTAAATGCAGAGTAGCAACGGGCATATAAATAAACTCCGACCAACTCAAGCTTACCACCATTTCAGAAGTCTGGAGTTTAAGGGTTAATTAGATGTCTGTCCAGCCTTATAAATGCATAATTTTATTTAATTTGGAATTTGTTAAACAGTGGCAGTGAAGCTTAGCTTAACATCTGTTGATTCAGAAACCTCCATACATGCCGATGGACTCAAGCACACACCACACAAGGGGGTGTGCTCTGCCTGTCCCTCCCTCCCTTCTCTGTCACCACTCTCACGCCTACTGATTTAACATGTCACTGTATTGGGGCTTCAAACTTATTTCTCTTCCTATCATGATTTTTCATGTTATTTACTCTCATATTCCAGGGTAATTTGAATGAACTTCAACCTGTGAATGGTGAGGATCGACGATATTCCTGTGATAAATGTGGCGATTCATTCATTCAAGAACAAATTCTGATAGCACATCGACACATACATAGTGGGGAGCAGCCATTTTGTTGCATCGTGTGTAATAAGTCATTCAGTCAGCAGAGTAATCTGAAGAAGCATATGCACATACATAGTGGGGAGAAGCTATTTTGTTGTGATGTATGTAATAAGTCATTTAGTCTGCAGAGTCATCTGAAGAGACATCAGCGCATACATAGTGGTGAAAAGCCATTTTGCTGTGCTGTGTGTAAAAAGTCATTCCATGATCAGAGTCATCTGAAGAGACATCAGCGCATACATAGTGGCGAAAAGCCATTTTGCTGTGCTGTGTGTAATAAGTCATTCCATGATCAGAGTCGTCTTAAGACACATCAACACATACATAGTGGGGAGAAGCCATTTTGCTGTGATGTATGTAAAAGGTCATTCACTGATCAGAATCGCCTTAAGACACATCAGCGCATACATAGTGGGGAGAAGCAATTTTGTTGTGATGTATGTAATAAGTCATTTAGTCAGCAGTGTCATCTGAAGACACATCAACGCATACATAGTGGCGAAAAGCCATTTTGCTGTGATGTATGTAATAAGTCATTCAGTGATCAGAGTAGTCTGAAGATGCATCAGTACATACATAGTGGAGATAAGCCATTTTGCTGTGATGTATGTAATAAGTCATTCATATTGAAGAGTCATCTGAAGAGACATCAGCGCATACATAGTGGGGAGAAGCCATTTTGTTGTGATGTATGTAAGAAGTCATTCAGTCAGCAGAATGATGTGAAAAGGCATCAGCACATACATAGTGGAGAGAAGCCATTTTGCTGTGATGTATGTAAAAGGTCATTCAGTCAGCTGAGTCATCTGAAGACACACCTGCGCATACATGTTGATGTGTGCTGTAGATCATAGATCAGTAGAGATGGGTGTAGGCTAAAGGAACAATATGTGACATGTAGCATGCCACAGTTTTTCATGTTGTAAGTAAGACAGTTTTGCTATGTGTGGCATGATTCAATTTTGTAGAATGCTAAAATATATTGGAGTTGATTGCTGATGTCAACCTTTCTAACTGACAGGAAATGAACTGAGTCCCTTGGTAGAAAACATCTGTGCAAATGAGTTACATTTGATTCTGATTGCTGAATGTGCACAATGCCCTGTCTTGTTGAGTGGAAACAGACATGACATGCTCCTACATTTATGATGTGAATTCAGCAGTGGAAGCTAATGATTAGTAGAGTGTAGTCACTGAAACGGATCAACAGCTTATACACATAATTCAGCAGCATCATATGCTTTTCGCTGTGTTATCTTTGCTCTTCTGCCAATACATGTGAGTAAATTTGTTGATCAGTTAGTTTCAGATTGATATATTGCTTGGAATAAGTATATTGAGGTAGATATTATGGATTGGTCAGATGAATATCAACTACGCTGTATTGGACATTGCAGA
>NW_019743671.1:0-75813 GCF_002891405.2 Cryptotermes secundus
CATGAGTAATGAGTAGCCAATCAGCATTAAGGGGCGGGGCCACTTCAGTGGGTACAGGAAACGAAACCACGCCTTGGGGGTGGTGGGCAGAGGTGTTAAAATCTAACCCCCCTTAACCCCTCTGACTATTGCTGAATAACCAACCAACATTAAGGGGCGGAGACACATAAGTCCACATGAATTCTATGCTTACTGCACTATTTATGCATACAGTTGGAAATGTAAACAAAACACGTAATTTTTTGATGTAATAAACTTCATGGATATTCACCAACACAAGAGTTGTTGTAGCTCTGGGCATTTGCCCGCAGATGTTGCCTTATTTCCGAAAAATGAGTTACAGTAGCCAGTAAGCATCAATGGTCAGGGGCCAAGTCTATGTACAAATACATGAACGTAGTGCTAAATGCAAATATTTTGAAGATACAAGAAATGTATATATAACCCTGATTGTTTTGATCTTATAACATCTAAAACCTTCAAGTGCACATTTCAAGCCAAAGCTGTGAACTTTCTGATGAGGATTAAACATCACTGCCATAGTTGAAAATTTATCTCCTAGACAGGGTATGAGGATGAACTTCGTTTCTTCAATTAGACATTTTTGCAAGCAAATTGGTCGGTTCTCATCCACTTGGTTCATCTGCTTTACACTGAAGGCAAGCTTCAGACCCCATAACAAGTAGAGTATGAAACCTCATGATTGAACCTGGGGGGGGGGGGGGTGCTGCACAAGGAAATGGTGTTTTTCAACCAGTCAGCTGATGCCTCAGATTTCCCCAGAGCAGGTATTTCAGCATAAATTAAAAGACTTTACTGTACGTGGCTTGCACAGATGGTGAATCAAGGAAACAGAGTTTATCCTCATATCCTGTCTAACATATAAACATTCATCTGCAACACTCCTCAGTAATCCTGTAGCTATAAATGTACAACTGAAGGTATTTTCGAGGTTACAAGTTTAGACAGTTCAGGGGGTTGTTTACATTTCTTGCAGTTAGCACTAGGTTAATGTATATTAACTTGGCTCTGGTCGTTGATGCTGACTGGCCACTGCATCCCCTTCTTCGGAAATACAGCTACATCTGCAGCCAAACTATCAAATCCCAGGCTGAAAGCTTGGGGCTGCAGCAGTGCTGTGCTCTTGGAGGTTGTTGAAGGTTACTGAAACAAAAAGTACAGGGTTTTGTTTGCATTTCCTACTGTACCTGCAAATTGTGCATTACGTATTAATTTCATGCATATTAACTTGGCCCCACTTCTTCATAATGGTTTGTTACTTTATTCTATTCCCGTTCCACATGGACTTGAACCCATGTTCTCGTGCATAGAAGCCTTACCACTAAGCTAATGCTCGTCATGCTGGATCATCCATCCAATGCTCGTCATGACTGCTGTATTCAGTACAGGTTAAACAGTTTGGTACATCCAGTTTTGAGCTTTATACAAACCATTCATATTAAGTCGTGTAACATGACTGGTCTTGTAGTGATTTATTCTACGTTTATTCTGATCATAAAGTGAACTTCAAACAATCAGGCTCTGAGGCTCTTTGTAATTTCACTGCACATGTAATTTTATAGGCAAATTCAACCAGTAGATGTGTGGGTCTCAGGGATGGGGCAGCGAACTTACCTTCTGAAGGTTCCATGTTCATGTCCACAGGGAATGTACTGCAGCTTTTTATGCGTCGAAGTGAAAGCATTTTTACTTACCTCCATAAACACAACCAACATGTGTTCTTTCAACATTCTACTGAATTTTGAAATATTCAAGATAGGTTTTAAAAAGGACAAGAATTTCCAGAATTTACTCCCAATCCAATTATTTTTTTTAACATTAGTCATCCAACACATTAAAATTCTTAAACATTTTAAAATTATTTGATAACTGTATTTACAATTTACAGAATTCTACATCAATACAATGCCTAAGCTGTTCACTATGGCTTGTCAGATTATTGAGGAATGCAATTCAGAAGTATCGACAAACGCAGAACATGCAACTCTGTTCTCAGTTCCTGCACCTAACTCCCATGTCAAATCAAAACCAATTGTTATCTACTCATGACTGTGTATTCCCTGTATGTGCAATTACAACGTATACTCTCTAAGCGAACAAGTCTTCGGCCAAGATCTTCCACACGAATATGGCTGTAACCATGAAGATTGCAGTCTTCTGGGGTGTGACACCATGTAGTCTGGTGGAATGTTACCAACATTTCTGAGGAATGTGAGGGCTCCATCTTCAGGGTTTTATCACTTTACATGTTCCTCCAAAGTGGTGGTAACATTCTACCAGTCTACATGGTCTCACATCTAAGAAGACAACAGTTTTTCAAGTTACCAGGTGTTTAGGAAAGGCCACTGTCAATTATTATAAACTGTCACATGCTGATACTGTATGCAGATATGAGAGCCACAGTTTACAGGACGAGTTTTGGGAAAGAGATATCACTGACTGTACTTTATTCGATAGAAACTAGCAAAAGAGAGGTAAGGTGAAAGCATACAGAGTCCATTTTACATATACACAGAAACTTTACCAAACATTTGTAACTTCTAACACTTCTGTAAGACATACATGAAAGTAATTTAGACCAACCAAAGTGGAAGCTGATATGCTTTAGACAGGTTTCATTATGGAACTCCCATATCACATTCCATTAAAATGCGTGTTGCCTGCGAGAACTGCAACATACAACAATGGGAATATAAACACAGTTCTGTCAGAGAAAATGCTAAATTTTCTGAGCTATGAATATCAGCTTGGTCATGCTATCATTTCACACACCAGCAGCATTAATGACCTGGGTGTTTTCTTTGATTCAAAGCTACATTTTCACACACATGTTAATTACATATTTTCTCAATGCATAAAGCTTTTAGGCCTTATTCACTCCATTACCTACAGACTTCCCTTGCTGAAGTGTCTGTATGTACTATACATTACTTTAGTCAGGTCCAAGTTGGAATATGCCTCGGAAGTTTGGAACTCCATCAACTTGACTGATGCCAACAAGCTTGAGCACATCCAGCAGAAGTTTGCGTCCGTCTGTTTCTATCGTTTTTTCCTTCATATTCCATATACTTATACTGATGCTTTAGAGAAATTAAGTATACATTTTTTACATAAACAGAGACATCAACTTGATGCATTTTTTTTGTTCAGGTCTTTTGTCTTAAATCCTGCGCTTCTCTTTTGGAAAATGTTAGCCTTCGTGTTCGTCCCAGCAATCTTATGGACTTCTCATTGCTTGATGTTTGTCCCTCTAACAAGCACTGTCCCTCTGCTCGGTGCGCCTATGCTGCCAACGCGGTGGGTAAAGATCTCGACATATTTGAAATCGGAACAGTTTCTGTCAATCACGTTGAACCTAAAACTGTTAATAATATTTGATAATACTCCTAACATTACCTGTGTGTATGTATGTAAAATTTAAATTAAATTTGCTTAGTGGGGGGTGGATTCCAACTGGGTCCACTCGGCACAACAGCCACTGATTGGCCTATTGTAGCCTGCCCTAGGTGATTATGATGATGGAGAATTTGGTAGAATGAAGATTGGCAGGGGAAACCGAAGTACTCTGAGAAAACCCACCCCAGCGCCACTTTGTCCACCACAAATCCCACTTGACCAGACCCTGGCTCGAACTCGGGCCTGTGTGGTGGGAAGCCAGTGACTAACCACTTGAGCTATGGTGCGGCCTGTGTATGTACATATATTGGTTTTGTTTTATTTTCCTCTCCTGTTAACTTTAATTTTTCTTGGAATGATTATCAATTTATTGCCATTATATGTATAGACTCTCAAATTTGTATTTTGTTTTTTAGTTATTTTTGTGTATTTCTATGTACTTGTGGTAACCTTTTAACTGGCCTCTGTGCTGTTAAGTTTGCATGTAAATAAACATGAATTGAATTATTATTATTATTATTATTACCATGAGTGTGAACAAATTTGTTCACTCATATATTCCAGCAGAAAGAGGAAGACATGCCACTTTCTGATGTAATAAGAGCTTCAGAGAATTTACCAATTTAACAAAGAATTACAAATAGCCTACCTCAACCCGGTACAAAAGGCTAAATCTCTTTTTCCATGTTGATTTGTGTTGTGCCACTTTTGTGCCACATCTTAATGAACCACTGATGTAAATGGAGCCACACAATTCATTAATGGTTCACTAGGAATTTTTTCCATGATTGTTTGTGACATACCACTTTTTTGATATGTCTTAGTACACTACTGATTTAAATGGAGCTGTTTCCACACAGCCACATGAGTGATCAGTGAATTGTTAACATATTTGCTAAGAAACTTATGAATGGTCCCACAGGTGTAAATTTGGTACTAAATATTAAATTACAAAATCTTGATTTATATTGTAATGTGGATGACGCAACAGGAAGTAGGGGTCACGTGAACTCTGCCTTTCCACAACTCACACACGGGGAGGCCGTGTGGTGACGGGGTCGAATATCTCCACCATGACCCTGCAAGTCACAGGAGGTGACGAAAAGGGAAGTCTCAAATTTGAGACAGTAATATATGGTCTCAAGTACCAAGGGACTCGGACCCGAGAAAGATGCGCTGGCAAAGACCAGCAGCATATACAAAAGACAGACCTGTCCTCTCATCAGAGAGGGCGCCCATTAAAAACAAGACCGTAACTGTCAAACAGTAATAAATATCTGGTCATGAGCCCCAGGAGGGTGCTAGACACCAAGACTTACTGACTGACTGGCCGTCAGTCGCAATGTGACTTGATTTTGACAATACGACTCAACTCGTACTGGATACTAGTAACTCTCTCCTTAGTAATTCAATACTCAATCCTCCTGAATCAAAGTCAAAGTCATATTGCGACTGACTGATCGTATCGAGTGAACGCCAGTGGCTACAACAGAAGTAATTGTGATACTGCCAATGGTAGTAGTTGTGAAACTGTAAATTGTGTAAATGTAAGAACGAGTGTGCAATGAATTCGCTAGATCCAGAATGGCATGAAGTTATTTGTTACGTCACATACCCAACACATGACAATATGTTTTCATTTATACTGAAGATGAATCTAACCTATTAATTACTACAGTAAACAACAATTACTTGGCAAGTATAGAGAATGGGGTCTGCCAGTTATAATCAAAATATCACATTTTTGCTTTAGTTCTTGCATGGACTATTCCCATACAATAGTGCAGATTAACAGGTGAAAGATTTTGAATTCACAAGATCAACAATTCAACTAGCCTCTGCTGAAATGGCATCTGCATAATGGGTAGTGCTGCTAGTGGAAGCTGGGAGGACTATTGTATAGTGAGTGAAAATACACTCATAATTTTTTTAACGACTTTATAATTTTCTTAGAAATTTTTGCCAGCTGAATGAAAATCCTGGATACCAGACAAACAGGAATTTACTGTACTTGTAAATTAGTAACCCCAACTCGGATGGTATACCTACTTCTTTCTATGGATCTACAATAATATTTTCATTCTGGTACACATTCACAATGTACACTCCCCTTTTATTGTCACACATCACGGAGAGCAGAAATCAGCACAAAGTTTTGGCATCTTAAGAAGAACAGTTCTTTACAGTTTCTTATAACGAATTGGCACAGGCAAGATGGTAAAGCCATAAAATAATGTCCTATCCTCAAATTAAGATCTCTGGGTCACAGATGGCAATGTGGGATCCAAGAATCTTCTAAATGCTGTTACCTTCTGCTATCTGACATTAGTCTTCTCTTGATGAGGTTCCAAATAAATTGGAGCGACATTCGATGGTTTGAATTTTCTGAAACAAATAATATTCCCTATATTAACAAATCACATGTAACTGATAAAAATAACTGTCATGCTTGTTCATAACTTCATTGTTACAACCCCTGAACATAAAATATCAGAGTCAGAAACACGTATGGATGTAGTCCCAAAAGTAAAGAGCTCCAGCACTCTGGCACACAGCTCGAAATTTAAATAAATGGGCAGGAAACTTGATTCGAGGCAGTTCTTGTCACTAACATTATGCTAACTTTGCTCTTTTAATTGCAGAAACCTTTAAAACACTGATCATGAAAACTGTGTCTTTTAAAGAGGCTGAGACTTTTATCTCAGGCCTAGAGATCAAAAATGAAATAATGTAAAAGGCTTTTTTACATTTAAAGTCTGTAAAACTTTCAATAAAAATACTTTTGAAATGATCCTTTCAAGAATTTTCATGAATATAGAACTGTATTACTGAAGCAAAATTGTAATCTGTGAAGAATGACTGAAAGAAGTGCGGATTTTAATAAGAAGTATTGAAGCTTGACAACACCGTCACTGGCAGCTTCTCAAGAAGGGCTCAGCTCCATGAAGTTAATTAGCTCACTTATATTGGAACCCAAAGGCTCAATACTTGACAGCACTGAACATAATCTTGAAGCAGTTCCAGCCACCTGCTATTCTTCAATACAGTCTATTTTAATATTATCATCTCATCTCCTCCTCCACCTCCAGAGTGGCTCCTCTTGTGCTCAATCCCAAGAGAGAGGACTATTTCAAGGGCCAATGCCCTTTACACTGTTCTCTTCAGACCTACTGGTTTGATCAGTACCTGTGTCCCACTCGCCCCCCCCCCCTTCTCTGTATCCATACCAAATTTCCATGTTCAGCTCACTCTTCTATCCTGAACATGGAGCAAGCATGTTCCTCCGAAATGTTGATAATGAGCTATCAGATGACATAGCGTTACTCCCCAGAAGACAGTAATGTTTGTAGTCACTGCTGTGATAACCTCACATCTCCTGTATTGTGAACACTTCTCACAATGCTCCTCAATGAATTTGTTCTCTTACAGTGCACAAAATCTTCTCCCCACTGCAACGCCCTCTCCTGAGCAACAATCTGCTTCAGTGACCGCCATGCCCTCTTCTTGTTGCTTGTTTTGCTGCTGTGCTGGAACACAAAACAGGATGGATCGGTCACAACAAACCAGGAAGAAAACTTGCAACACAAGTTCTGCTTCTAGTATCAGTTCCACAGGCAGAAAGTGTCCAGTCTTTTCTCTTTCCTTCTGAATTTCTGTGCCTGCTCCAAAGTCTGACCCCAGCAACCATGCTCTGGGAGGGGGTACAATCAGGCAAGGTGAAACACAGTAGCACCATGGAAGGTAAGAAGACACAAGGAGGAACCCTGAAAGTAAGGTTATTGGGGCTCTGGAGCAAATGGATGTCTTTCAAATCAACCACCCAAATACTGTGACAATGTTGGACACATCGGAGGCAGATATCCATACTGACGATACTGACAGCATTCAAATAACTGGCATACATCAGAACACATACAGAATAAAAAAATATGAGCACATTTTAATAACGAACACAAGAGCGAATCCCAAACTAAATAAAAATTCCCAAGACGCAGACCAAGATCACACTGGAAATGACAGGTCATGAAGGCTGTCAGTATGTACATATTAACATTAACATATTAACTTCATCGTTCACCACTGTGTTGCCCATCACTTCAGGGCTGCCAACCTCGTTGTACAGTACAGTTCGTTACTGAAACAAGACCCAAAGCCCAAGCTTACAATTTCTCTTCAACAAGTCCCCATAGGCATGCTTCTGGTTAAAACGTCAGGCATCTGATTTTCTTCTGTAAAGTGTGAAGGAAGGCAGAGTGTTAAGAATGAAAAACAGTTCCAACCTCAGAGAGTATGCAAGGATAAGGCAACAGTGGGCTGCTGTCATGGGCACAAGACCGTACCGTGTGAGTGTCAGAGCAGTGTAGTGTAATTAGACCTCACAGCAGATCTCCTTATGCTGAACGTTATTAACATGCGCACTGTAGTCATGTCAGAATGCATATGTTGTAGGCTATGAAATTCCATGACTTATGAAAGCATTTTCAGTCCAGGTAGACGGACGGAGAGGCGTCATTGTTAGATGACCCACATAAACATGTAAATGTCAATGGAAGCCCACCTCAGTTAGTACTTACTGTATGTGGCTGGAAAAGAAATTCCTGTTATGGATGGTGAAGCCGTTTCCACCATGAGGATTCAAGAGACTGGTACCCACCAGCCACATTACAACATGGTGTCACACCCAGCAAGACAGCAATGTGCAAATGGTTCATTGCTGCAAAAGTATATGTATCATAAGTATTTATTTCTTAGAAAAATTGTGTAATGTTTGTGTGAACATTTTTATGAGTGAAACCTGAGGTTATCAGAGGAGCAAACATTCAGAATGTGATCTTCCGGGTTCTACGAGTAGATAATGTATGCTGGTAGGTTAAGAACATTTCATAGGAACCTGCTGCCTCTACTTTCCTCTATGAATTAGTCATCTTAGCAATATCACAAATAGAGTAGAGAGACTGTCTCAAAGATCCTTCGCTATTTAACCACAAAAATGGCGCTCATGAAGTGAACTCTCTGGGTGCACTGTGTAGGGATTGGCATTAGTGCTAATGAAGTAAGTGGAAATAGCAGGCATATGAAACTTCATTGGCTGACACAGAACTCTGTCTGCATCTGATACTTCCCGTGGCAGTACCTCAAAGTAAGAGCACAACTGCACCCTCCCCCATCCTTTTCAGTTAACTGTTCGCCCGTCCTACCTTTCAATGCTATACAATCAAGGCTACTGATAGCATCATTAAGTAAATCAGAAATAAAATAATAAAGACAAGCCTGTCTCTAGTTTACAGATTTATTTAGCAATATACAAGCATTCCAACAGAGCCATCGCACAGTGTACGCAACTCAAACTATAATGGAGACCAGTACTGTACCGTACTGTAATACTGGTGCTCCCTACTACATCTTAAAATAACTAGTTAGTTAGTTAGTTAGTTAGTTATTGGAGAGGGTGGGTTTCCCCATGCACTTAGACCTGTATTGGTCCATTGTGCTTCCCTCTATGATTTCTACCAGTCTCTAGATCCTACCGGTACTGGTGCTTACCATCAGTCCCGCCCAGCCAGCGAGACTGGCTCTACTAGCTGAGAGGTATCTATAATGCTTCCCTCATCTACCAGAGGTATTAGAGACTGCTGTTGGGCGGGATATGTCCGTAATTTGGCTCAGTGACCTCCTTTGGAGATATGAGGTTCTTTTACGTGCCGTAAAGCTACGACATGGGACCCACGGCTTAAAGTCCCTCCCGGAGGACTTGTTCCCTGAATTTTTCCGCCCGTAAAAATTGGACGACCTCCGCCGGGTATTTGAACCCGAGTACTACGAGTCATGAGGTGGGAACGTTACCTCTAGACTACGGAGGCCGCTTTAAAATAACTAAAGTGATTACTAGTATAAATGCTTATAAAAACTATACAGTTGAAAATAAAAAATAGGACACAGTGAAAAGAAAGCATAAATGAGGAATAAAATGAAGAAAATACTGAACAAAGGAAATCTAGCCCTAAGATTATTGACTTGTGATCATCAAAATTCAGTGTTAACTAGGGGAAAATGTTAAATCGAAGATCATTAAATGGGGGTTCCTCTGGATGTATGAGAGCAAAACAATTCTCTGCTGGGAGACTAATGACATTCTGTCCCTCATGTAACTGGAACAAGACATAAACAGAAGTCTCAACTCACCTCTGCAAAATGGTCCCGCCCAAAGGCAACCTCGCCACTGCCACTTGAGCCTTCGCCTAGGTTTCTGTCAGGCACAGGAGTCAGAATGCGGACCCTCTCATCAGGCCTTGGAGAGTCCCCTCTGGATGAGGCAGCAGCCGACACTGAATTCATGGGACTAGGTCATCTGCTCACAAGAGCTGCAAAGAGACAAAGATATATGAATTGAAGTGTTCTGTGATTGATTGCATTCACTGATCATGTTCCTCTCAAACTCAACTTACATTTCAGTCTTCTGCCAGGGTCTCCAGTGAAGAGCGATAGCATGTTTATGCTGCTCCTGTGAGACAGCCTAAGAGAAACAGGCTTCGTAGGTGGTAATGGGTTAGTAATGAACCCACTGGTCATTGGCTGTGGTTGGCTGCCATGAAGACTGGACAGGGGTCTGGGCTCTCTGGATCTCGTAGCAGACTACAAAAAAAGCACCCACCATTATAAACACTGGCAAACTGACTGTTCTAGGGCACAATAAAGATTCACATAATGTTTCATTCAGGCGGTCCAGAAAGTCTGTTATGACATTTCCGATGTGCGGGCGAGCGATGTCATGGAGAATGATCAGCCCAGCCTCGAGCAACTGAGGTCGGTTTCTGTGCATTTTTCTGCACAGATTTTGCGCAAAGTCATGATAATAAACTGCTGTGACACTTTTCCCCCACGGAACTCTGTCTGTCATGATGATTCCTTGGTGATCATAAGCAAAGATCATCATTTGTTTGACCTTTGACTGAGATTGTTGAAATTATTTTTGGTCATGGGGAAGATGGACCTCTCCACTCGTTGGACTGTGATTTCAGCTCCGGTTCAAAGTCTCTAACCCACGTTTCACCAATAGCAACAAGTCGATACAAGAATGCTTGACCTTCAATGTCAAATCTTTGTTTCAGCAAGGTTGCAATGTCGAGGCGTTTCTGCTTCTGTTCAGCAGTCAAGCAGTGAGGGACCCATCGCGCAGAAATCTTTCTGTTCTTTAAATCTTTTGTCAGAATTCGGAATACTGACTTTGGTGGAATCCCCGTGGTTTCAGAAAGTTCCTCACATGTTGCACGATGATCTTCTTCAAGAGCATCTGACAAAAGTATCACACTTTGTTCATCTGTTGATGTTTTTGGCCTTCCTGGCCTTGGATCATTGTTTATGCTCACACAAAACTATGCTACCGCGTGCCCCCCATCTGCCAGATGTAACTCAGGAAAAATATCTAACATGATAGAGAGTCTCTTGAGTCATGATTTGAGCCATGGACCTCCAGACTGCAGAACACAAGTACTATCCACATGTCTGTGATGTCCAGTAAAGAGGGATTAGCATCTAATATATTCATCATTGAGGCCATTTCATTTAGGAATGGCTCAACTGCAGAATGTGGGCACACGGTAGCATAGTTGGTTGAGGCACTATGCTACAAGCTGGAAGTTCACAGGTTCAAATCCCAATGAGGTCAATGGATTTTTTCAATTGACCTAATCCTTCCAGCCACACTATGGCCCTGGGGTCGACTCAGCCTCTAACAGAAATGAGTACCAGGAATTAATTAAATAATTGTCCTGGGGAGAAGAGCATGGCTGGCGCGTAAGGCTGACAACCTTACCGCCATCTGTGAGCCGATTGTCTAGCTAATGTGGGACCCTCGACGTCTCACAACCCTATGGGCCTCCATGGCCTGTTACAGGGATAGCTTTACTTTTACTTCAATTGCAGAATAGAACACTGACTCCCGAATATGCCACACTTCTGGGTGCTTTTTGATCACCCAGTGTGCCTTCCTAGCGACATTTTGTTTTCTTACATTGGATCAGCTGAACTCAACCAGTACTGTGCAATTTTAATATAAAGCCATTCCTTATGGGTAAATAACTGTACAAAAATAAATTTGGTATAATGCACTATGGAACTAAAAGTTAGATTTCTTACAAGAGAATAGAAAGTCAGTAAACCCATAACATCTTAACATTTAATTATAAAATTATTATCAACATTTTCCGTGACCTTAGTTGAATTTTAAATAATACTAGATTTTGGAAAATGGATTTGATTCTGTCATCAGGTGCAAAAGGGGAAAAGAATCCTACTCAGCCAGTCTCTTTAGATGGATCTAGTGTGTCACTGGGCAATGACAGAAATTCTAGGCAGTGTATATACTCTACCTCTATCATGTTTAAGACAATGTCCAACATAATTATTTTATAATTACTGTATTACTTCAATTATAAGGCACACATTTTACACATTTTTCCTGTTGAAAAACTGAGGTGCATCTAAAATGCGAGGGATGTGCACCTTCTGTTCCTAAAACCCACATTAAAAACTGGATGCATCTTAAATTTGAGTGCGTCTTATATTCAAAGTAATATTGTAATAACTAGGGACCGGATTTTTATGCCCTAATAATCCCTTATATATGTATTTATGCATTTATGCATGAAAAACTTCCGAAATATACACTAAAATATGCAAATAAAAATTTATACCAAATATTAAAATTGATTTTACATTATTTTAAGACCAACAAATCAATATTTAAGTTAATTTTATGTAATCACTGAATGATTTGCTTGCAATGAAAAGCTATACTTAAATACAAATCATGCAACAAAGCCAACATATTTCATTACAAATTTAAAAACCAATGGTACTCACATTTAGCTCTCCGAACTTTCAACTTCTCTTCTGTTGCAGTTCACAATTACTAAATGTTTTAGGTTTCCCATAGTTAGTCGCCTCCTATTGTCTCGTAAGATGTCCTTATAGTGGGATAAACTTCTTTCCACCTCACACGAACTTATGGGTGCATGTACAAAAGCTGCTATTTGCTCCACTGTTAGTGATTTTTTACTTGGCAGTTCAGTACGTTTACCGGCTAAAATTTCTTCAATTTTACAAATTTGTTCATATCCTGGATTTTTTTGAAAGAATGATGTGTACTTTTTCCTTTACTACTTCACCAACTCTTCCAGGAACCGAATTCAATTTGGAAACAGTGTTCATGATGTGCATTTATATCAGCCGTCTTACAGTGCACACAATTTCACTTTTCTCCTCACTACATGTTTTGGCAATAATGTGCCATCTTCAGGTGTGGTTCTGTTTACGTCAAACCAGTGCACTGTATACCATCATATCTCCTTTATAAAATGATTAAAATGTGTATATGTCATGATAATAAAGTTTATATATTAAAACTTTTCAAGATTTATCATCTATACGTCGCACTTCAAATTCGTGTGTTATGTCGATCCTCTCCTATGGGAGTGCTCTTCCTATATTCTTGTATATATTGTGTGCTGTGTTGCATCCTACTCTTGTGATTGTTTGCTTTCTACAATGCACTCTAAGACGGTTGATATACGAGTAAATACACATCATGAACGTGAATCAGTGCAACAGGATGCTAAAATATAACATTGGAAACAGGGGTTTTGAACACACTTAACGACTGATACAAAGTAGTAATGCTATTGCTTGCCTCCAGTGAAGAAATGGATGGCAGATGAGAGAAGTGAGCAGATATATAGGAAAGATTAGTTTCTAGATCTGCGTTTTTTAGTACATCTTGGGCAGTTTGAATTGATGCTGCACTTTTGGGATCAAATGTGTTCACGACATTCCTAACTGTTTCTAAATGTTTGGTATAACAACTCACTGCCCACAGCCATGTGTCCCAGCACATTAAAATCGGTTCTGGCGGAAGTGGAACGCTCGGTGCTACTGCTTTAAAGGCTTCGTTTCTGTATGGCGCTTTAACAAATACCTTCTTCACAGGAGACACCAACTTGTCAAAAAGCGGAAAATTTGCATGAATTGTTTCTGCAACACGGTGCAACCCATGGGCAAGGCAAGTCAAATGTGTCATATTTGGAAATATAACTTTAAAAGCAGTACTGACTTTCATCATATAACTTGCGGCATCAGTCACAAAGAGCAATATGCGCTCATACTGAATGCCATTCGGCCACAGTAAATTCATGGAATTGATAAAAAAAAAATTTGGAAACTGCGAAGCTATTTGTGGTTTCAAATTACTCTACCGCAAGAAGATATGGGGTAGATTGCTCATTCTTATTAAGGGATCCAACTATACAATTTGCAATAAACCGTCCCTCACAATCTGGTGTTTCGTCGATTGATACCCACACAAAATTATCTTGAATCTTATCTCTAATGCTTTCAATTGTAAGATCGTAACACTGCTTCACGTAATTTTTGCGCATAGTAGATTCATCTGGCACTTTGCACCGTGTATAAGTCTCTATGACGTTTCTCAGAGTAGGATTGGTTAGTTCCCATAGTGGAATATGTGCCGCTAAAAGGGCTTCGCATAAATCAAAGGAAAACTGAAAAACTATTATTAGACAATTCGCTAAGCAATTTTTAAACAGGAGCATTTTTCGTGGATTTAATTTTAATAGTCTCTTTGTGTACATTAGTGTCCAAATGCTGCAGAACTTGAAAGCGTTTTTCACAACCAAATGGTTTCTCACATGCTTGGCAATAAAGAATTTTGTTATCCATACTTATCGTCTCTCCTTCGAACTCCTACTGATACAGCTGTAATTTAGTTTTCTGACTTTCACTTTTGGCATGATTACAGAAAGCTAAACAAACTTAACTACAGACTAGTCACCACTAATGTGAATGACCCCAGCTTCAAATGAAGAAGCATAACGAACCTCATGGAGACTTCGGAAGTAAATAAGTGAAGTCCGCTATCAGTTGAGTAGTATTACGTTGATAGCGGCTACATGTGAACGCTTCCGACTAATCTCTTCGTGGCCACTTTGATGGTACGCAGATGAGGCAAGTTACGAGTAGAGGGATCGGGGAAGTCCCATCCTGGGTACTGCATCAGAAACATGAATCATGACGAAATGTTGAGTCAAATATGCAACATATTCTAATACGGAAGAGAAAAATTGTATACACATGACCATGATTGAAAATTTGATCATAAAATTAAAACATATATATGATGAACATTTTAAAAAGGAAATATGCAGTATAAATAGAGATCTTCAAAAATATGATTCTTATCCATAAAACAGGCAAAATATGCATTTATATGCACCATCAAACCATGTCCAAAATTTAAGAAATGAAGTAATTCATACATATATCCAAACGAGCATTTTCTGGTTGCAAGAAAGAAATATGCATTTGCATTAAAATCCGGTCCCTAGTAATAACAGACTACTGTCATAAACACTTACAAGATCACTTCTATGGTATTACAGGATTACACAAAATTTAACACATGGTATAGATTCTCCTAAAGGTATAATATTTCTGTATCTAGTCAACTAATGTCCTCCTTAAGAAGCAGTGGAGGGTGATGAAGAGACAGACAGTGGCAGGGCACTGTGAAGGTGCACCATGTGTAAAAGCCACACGTGCTTGCTGCCCTGCAGAACCTGACTTCCAATTTCTATATTAAGTACATAAAGGTGCAATGCATGAAGAGACCATCAAAACACTCAATGACCGCTTTGGGACAAGGACTCAGCCCACTGGCCAGTCCTTGCAAGACTTTGCCACTGATATCCAACAGCTGACCCACACTGCCTTTCTTGATTACATGAGAGCCACAACTGTAGGGGAACAGGCAAGGCATTCACTGATGGCATAAGAAAATGAAATGTAAAACATCAATTAGCAGTGGACAGGTAAAGCTGTCCCTCTGCTTAACTAAGCACTGCACCATGAAGGTGTATGGGGGAGTGGATGTAAGATCCACATTTTTTTTGACCTCGGCACTAGTTGGAGGTGAGTGGTCAGCTTCATGCCCTGGCTGCTTTATCCCAAGGGAGAGCCCCAAGTGTCCATTGGATAGGAGGCTGGGTGGACCCCAGGGCCACTCTGGATGACATGGAGAGAATTCTTGACCCTACCCGGATTCGAACTCCAACCAGTCGGTCGTCCAGCTCAGAACCAGTCGCTACACTGACTACACTATCCTGGTTCCCTGCATAAAACATTAGTTATTTCTGGGTAGTGAGAAAACTGTCAATGAGGCCATCAGGCAAACCCAGATCATAAAGCGGGTAGTCTTGTCTTTGATCAGGTTGTGAAAAATGAGTGACAGGGCAATGTGGAGGGGCCAGCCCCCTCCAAAAGTTCTGTCTCCACAAAAGAAATGTGAAATGGCAATATATCTATGGGCTACTCGGGTCCGTTTCTTTGTGAGAGTCAACAGTCGAGAGGCAGTTGTGAGGTGGCAGAATGCAGACAGCTGCTACCCAGCAATGACTAGTAAAGACTTTAACAGACTGAGAAGAGCTAATATTTGTTGCAGTGATTTATTGAAGTTGGTAATTTACGACAGCGTTGTAATTAGTTGTGGTTACAAGCATCCAATAAATCCAAATCTCGTGTCTGGTCACTAACACATAACAACATCAAGAATGTCACAAATGCAAGTTTTTACATAACATGAAAAGTTAAACAGTTCTGTCTAGGGTGACTGGTGAAGATTTTTCTTACTTCAATTGTTTATGCCTTTAGATGTTTCGGGCTTCAGAGACCATCATCAGAAGGACACCTTTACACACGGCTTGAGGTGGGGCGGAATGCGGCGGGATGGCATCCCGGTTCCTTTCAAAATGGCTTAAAAGCATCCCGTTACTTCTTTGGCAGTAAATGCAATGTACAATACAAAACCATCCCGGTTCTATTTTCATTACACCTCAAGCACTGCCTTTACATAAATACAGCTGGAAGCCACTATTACAATACATGTTCTGAACGCCAAATTAGTACACATAATCTCAATAATAAACAACTGCGTACAAAATCTAAAGATTTTACAACTACAGCGGCTGTTCCAATACATTAAAATACCTGTAATTGGTTTGATAAAACCAAATCAAATATTTACGTACCATTAACACATGTAAGCGCACTAAAACCTCCCTTTCCGCCATTTTTTACCTGCAAATTTATTGGCCAATCAGGTGACTTCAGCTGGTACCAAAGAACAAAAAAGATGCTGCTCCGTTCCATTATTTGTAGGGTTAGGGTGCAAGAAACTGTTTTCTCTGCTGATTACACTTATAGTCGTGGGTGGTCGATATATCGCATTGATTGCGACAATACACGACTTTATTACGTATATCACCGCCTATGACGTAGGCGTTTTCGGGCGTAGTGTTGTTGCAATATATGATTATAGAATGGCGTATTCGTTGCATTTTCCTCACGTGCGCTCATGTGTTAATTTCTGGAGGAACTCGTAAGTGTAATTTTCCATTATATATACTTCCAGTTCTTCAGGTATTGTTTTACTGTGTTATTTTGGTTATGTACGTCTAAGAAGCCGTAAAGAAAGAAAGTTAGCTCATGTGTTAGCATGTCGGTTTACAGGGTAAATGAACATAAGTTCGAATCATCTCCTAGCTAGATTTTTTTTTTTTGCATGGAGCTGAAAGTGTGTTACAGCATGTTGTTTAGTTTTTGGAGGTACCAATTAAGCAAATAAACAGTTGCAAAATTTGTCGGATATCACCTTGAAGTGCCCCCCCACACCCATTCATAATATTGTCGCATGTAGACCCGTTGCTAGGCAGTGACCGCGAAACAAACTAGACAACAGTAAACAGTAGCAAAGGAACGATGTTTCGTTTGCGGTCCGTTTCGAAGTGTTCTAAGCAGGACTGTTGCTGACCATAAGCATCAATGTCAAGTGAGAGCATGAGTTCTGAAGTACATTGTAAGGAAGGAACCTGTATCATAACAGAAGAAATGGCAGACTATTCAGTTATGAAATCACACCTGAAGAAAAAAGGCAGTAATCCATCATCTTCCCCCAGAAACACTAGTGGAAGATATTTCCAACAGCCTTGAGGATATATGCTTCGATTTCTTCAACATGAGGCAAATGACAGCCACTTGAACAGCACTCAATGGGCAAGCATATGTGGCACCCCTCCCTCTAGTCCTTGTTATCTTAACAAGAAACATAAAATCTCAAGAGATATTCAAGCTAAATAGCCTTAACCATATTATGATCAAGGTACAGTTATAGAGAGCTGATTGGCCTTATGCATTGCTACAACTGCCAGAACTTTGGCCTTGTCTTGGCCAATTGCAAGCAACGCTCTTGATGTTTGTGGTGCTGTGGTGGCCACCTACATAGGGAATGCCCAGAAAAGGAAAATAGAGAAACTATGCCAAGTTGTAATTGGACCCTAGTAGAAGGAAAGAAACCTGATCCAGCTTCTTATCAAGGGTGCAGCCATATGAAAGGAGAACTGCAAAGGAGCAGAGCAAAACAAGCTCCCAAGGGATCTTCCAGGCAGAGCAGTCCTATGCAGCTGCTCTGCGTCAAGACATACAACATCACCAACCGCAGGCTCTGCAGACATATGGGAAAAGCTTGCATCATTCTACGCAGCAGCATCTGCGACAACAGGAAATTCAGAGAAAAGGCCTGTCAATACAGGTGCGCAGTTCAACTAGCAGTGACAGAGCTCAACAAAGCTGTGTCAGAAAAGGACAAAATAATGGACATTACAAAAGTGGTACTTAACGAAACAGAATGGCTGCTAGAGTTCACAGACTACTCAGAGTCATAGCATTTAATGCAAATGGCATTTGGAGGCAGCACTATGAGCTCAGTGAACAGTTGCAAGACTTACAAACAGATATGGCTCTACTGTCAGTAACACATCTCAAACCCCATGAGAGGTTCTTCATTCCAAATTGTCACTTTTATCAGACTGGCCACTTCGTGGTAAGAAAGGGCATTCCCCATAACCATGTAGACCTATGCTGATGTGTGATATTGTGAGGAATTGAGACAGCTTTCCACTTTAATTCCTTGACTTATGATCCATGACTGCATAGCGTTTGCTCTACTAGTCATTGCGTGTTATTTGCTGGGCAGTAACAACGTTACCCCAGAAACTGGATAACCTTCATTGAAGGTTCGTTGCCTGGGAACATCTTGTTGAATGTAGGTTTGTTGCATACACTGCATATGAATATTCTTTGACATTCCAGTGAGGGTTGTTAACACAAAATCAAAATAGTGTTGTGCTTGAGTTACAAGATATACAATTTTGCTTTCAGAATTGGTGTGTAAAGTACTGCACTAGAAAATGGCTCGTTTCATACCTGGGTCAGCTTCAGAACCCTCATCTGAGGTAGAACTTACAATTTCTTGCAGGTATGAAGATCTTTACAATATTAACGATTGTTTCTGTACAGAATCTGTGAGGAAATCCACATAATTATGTTGATGGTGCCTAAGTAAAATCAGGTAAAAAGTGTTAAATCATGCCATGGATAAGTTTTAAAGTTTTCACAGCAATAAGCATTTAGATTGCATGATATAATGTACCCCAGAAGGTGGGTGTGAAAGTCACTTCCATCCTGAAGATGGAGGCAGTATGTTCCTGCAGAACATTGGTTTTCACCTCCAAGATGACAGGGTGTGTCAACCCAGAAGACTAATCTGAATGCTGTGGTGTGCCATAACATTCGTTTTTTTCCCCTCAAATATTTGTAGCACAAATCATATCAATGCACAGTGCATCTTGACTAAAAATTAGTAATTTTCTGTGCTGAAGTTGTCAACTGCAACATGATATAGAAACTGTCACATTTAAAAACTTATTTGTAATCTCATCTTAGTCATACTATTATGTAATATGAAGGCCATCATATATTTATAACCTGTTGGTAGATTCTACACTTAGTTAAAGATGTAAATCCTTGTAAAATGTACTTTTTTTAAACACTATAGTAACACTTTACTACTTTCAAAGTTTCATTTTAATATTATCCCTTCATCTGTGCCTTGATCTTCCAAGTGAACAGCTCCCATGAGGTTTTTATGACCAAAATTTTGTTTCACTTTCTCTTTTATCATACATAAGACACATTGCATCCTTCTTGATTTTCAGCACTGCAGTAATATTAGGTGATGAGTACAAATCAAAGAGCTCAGTATGTATCTCCAGTCTCTGTTCCTTCCTCCATCTTGAGTGCAGATATTCTCAGGCTCCTCCCACTGTGGTACTGATAGGCTCACCTCCAGCTAATGCCGAGATCAAGAAAATGTGCATCTATACATCCACTCCCCCATACACCTTCACAGTATAGTGTACAGGAACAGCTTTTACCTTTTACTAGTGGGACTTACAAAGAGTGTGTTACTAGGCCTCGGGGATCGTGCTGAACCAGCACATACAAAGTCACATTTGTGTGACACACAGGCAGTAGAGGGTAAAGGATAGTTGTTTCTGTGTGTGCCGCTTGCTTTATCATTTTGTATTTAGCTCTCAGAGTCTGTTTACGGGTTTTGTATGCCTCCTGTGATTATTTCTGTAAGCAACATTAAGCAATTGGTCATGCGAATGGAGACAACAATGTATTTTGTGTGAGGTAGGAATTCTTAAATATTCAGGCTATAGAGGGTTAATTATAACATGAACCACTGTACTTACTGTGATTTTACACTGTCGGTTGTTTCTTTGATCACTGAGACACATTTGAATTATGTAACACATAATGAAGTTAAGGCTTTTATAATTTCTGGAATAAGATTCCAGATATTGATTAGTTCTCACAAAGCCCCTGAAAGATAGAAATCACAAATACTGAAATTCTGGGCACATGACCCCCAGATGTTTCGCTTGAATTTTAATTCATTCAGCATATTCTTCAGAGCCTGTATTTAATTATGTGTTACATTCTGGTGTGTTATTGGGCTAATAATACACATAACTCTTCTTTAGCTAATTTTCAAAGATCTCAAAAATATATGAGGCAATCACATACCCACTTCTCTAGGGAACCTTTTAAAAAGTTTTCTATAAAAGTTCGGATGTAAGTGTCACAAACTTAGTGTCTTACATGAGGCACCTTATTTCCCATTATTTTTACACATCTGCTGTAGGAATCTTCTGGACTGTGATGTGTTTTCCAAGTCAGACCCCATGTGTGTAACATATCTCAAGAACTTTGAGGTTATGGAATGGCAGGAGGTTGCCCGGACGGAGACTATAAATAACACACTTAACCCCAATTTCACCAAAAAGGTAAGGAGTGAAAGACTGTAAAACTTGTATGAGTTTTGAGGTTCCCACAGTGTTGAATAATAAGAATGTGGTATTCTTAGATGTGATGCCCTTGAAGATGGAGGCAGCAGGTTCCTCTGAAACATTGGTACCCATGTACGAAATTTCATGGCATCATGTACTAGAAGTCTGTAATCTGTATCAGAGGAGTAATTTTGTGTTAATGGCAGAGGCGTGAAGCTGACAGCTCACATCCATCTACTGCCGAGGTCAACAAAGGAGGAGCTATACCTCCACTCCCCCATATGTCTTCATGGCATAGTGCTTAATGAATTAAGCACAAGGACAACTTTACCTTTACCTTGCCATAATATTTGCGGGTTAAATGTTTTCCTGGAGATAGACAACTCAAACAAAACTTTTTTGCTTCCTGTGGTCCTAAGCATGGCATATTGGAAAAGATGCCTGGATAATTTTGTATTATAA
Organism: Cryptotermes secundus; assembly: GCF_002891405.2. Taxonomy (NCBI): domain Eukaryota; kingdom Metazoa; phylum Arthropoda; class Insecta; order Blattodea; family Kalotermitidae; genus Cryptotermes; species Cryptotermes secundus. The sequence goes on from NW_019743671.1 coordinate 21,141, forward strand.
ACAAGGAAGGTCTGTCTGAGGAAATTTGACAGATTTAGCTTTCTCATCTTCATTAAATGCTTACACTTCTATATGGGTTGTCTAACAACCAAGTGTCTCTTCCTCTTTCTTCCCAGAATTCCACCTCAGTTTTATTCAATGCTCTTCTTCCTTCTGCTTGATATCTTTTATATCCAGTTTTTCACATTTTGATTTCAGTCTTCCTGTTGGTCGTTTTCCTTCCATTTTCATGTTCAAAACCTTGTTTCAGGTTTCCTTGTTGCTGTTTCTTAAAACATGCCCATACCATCTTGTTCTGAATTTCTTAATGTATTTACAAACTTAATGGCTTACAAAAAAAGTAGACAGAGAATAATATAAATATGTCAACCTTAAAGGCACAATGACTACTGTATGTATCACCTATAGTTAGTGCCTCATCACTTTAGCCGCGTGGAATGGTAAACGCTGTTGTGGAGCAGGCGAAGCTGTACGCTTGCTGTGGTGATGTTCAGAGTTACTCCCTGAGCGGAAAACATTGCAACTAACAAGCAACACAATGTACTATGCACCTGACCACACTCCAAGATGCTACATTCCAAACTGGTAGTACCCACACTGATGTAAGCTGATAAGACTGTTCCCCCAGCTCTGTGAGAGATGGTATGACCCCTCTACCACGGCTAGAGTTCCGAGGAACTAACAGTAATTGAACATTAAAAAACTCTACACACAATAAATTTTTGCATTTAATAATTTTCGTGGGGAGTAAAGCGCGGCCGGCGCGTAAGGCTGACAACTTTACCACCATCTTTGAGCCGATTGTCTAGATAATGTGGAACCCTCAACGTCTCACAACCCTATGGGCCTCCATGGCCTGTTACAGGGATAGCTTTACTTTTACATTTTTTTTTTACATATGATTAAACAGTGATCAACTTGTTGGCTATTATAACGGGGATGCAGCATGTTTTCCCTGAGGTAGAACCTGAATTTTGAAACATCACATGAATTTGATGCTTCAAAGGATTAAACTGCTTTTATTGTACAGTTTCTTTTATTTCCCCTCAAAGGTCTTAGGCATACAAATATATTTTCCCTTGCTCAGGTTGCTCATGTCATGTCATGTACTTGTATCCAGGCCTTTATATATTGCAGTGTGTTATACCTGCACCTTTCATCAAAAAATTTGTGAAAATGTATTCAGTGCCAGACTTTGGTATTATCAAACCTTTGGGTACTATTGCCACATAGGATTTTCTTTCTAATGAGTCTTTCTGATTCACAGGTACATGTGTTATACCGATTTGAGGAGCAGCAGCACATCAAGTTTGAGGTGTATGATGTGGATACTTATGATCCAAGTCTAGAGAAGCAGGATTTTCTGGGCCAGTGTGTAACAACCCTTGGACATGTAAGATTTCTGGTGTTGGTTTGAGAATGGTCGTGGATATTTCAGTTAATAGACTGCATAAAGTTCTCAGTAAATCCACGTGTATCATGTAACATTTCAACAGCCATTTCAAATTTCATCGCTTCAGTTGACCATTTATTCAAACTGGAAAAATATGAAAGATGCAGGAGTTGCCACAACTTAATATAATGAACTCCATGAAACAGAGCCCTTGTTGTGAAGCTTATAGTTGCTCAGCTGGTCAGGACATTGCCTGCGGTGTATGGAACCCATAGGTTCATTACCATTTTCACAAGAGCCTATTATTGGACTGTATTCTGAGCCAATTCAGTCCTTTCTATACTCTCATATTCTTTGTGATTAATTTTAATATGGTCCTCACATTTGTATCTAACTCTTGGATATGTTCAAATTAAAACTTTATATGCATTTAGAGTCATCTTATGTGTTCTGCATGCCCTTCCTATGTCATACTCCTTAATTTTATTGCCATGATGTTCGATAAAAAGCACAAATTATGAAATTAAGTATGCTATTGTCTTCACCCTCCTGTTACTTCTCCATCTCAGATTGTGTCATCGGGAAAGGTGACACTACCATTGATGGGAATGCCTTGTAACAAGGGCGAATTGACAGTTGTTGCTGAGGAGTTGGCAGTGTGCAGAGATGAAGTTCTGTTGCAGTTCAGCGGTCGTAACCTTGATCGCAAGGACTGGTTTGGCAAGTATGTGGCAATAACTTCTTTGAGTCAGCTCCTGTTGAAGTTTTACCTTATCTCATACATTCGGTCTTTGGAAAAGGGCCTTTAAAAGCCAATATTTTTTACACTGTTCTCCACCCTGAAGATGGAGGAAGCAGGTTCCTCTGAAACATTGTTAACGATCTGCCAGACCTGACGGTGTCACATCCCTGAACATAATAATCTTCAATACCATTATAGTTCTCCAGGCCAAAATTATTTAATGCCATAAATCATTTATGCATTTGCATTTAAAGGCCGCCTCTGTGGTCTAGTGGTCAAGAGTTCCTGGCTACAGATCCAGAGGTGCTGGGTTAGATTCCCGGTGCTACCAGTTTTTCTGAGAAGGAATGGGTCTGAAACAGGGTCCGCTCAACCTCATGAGGATAATTGAGGAGCTATTTCAAGGAAATAGTGGCTCCGGTCTAGAAAACCAAAATTAATGACTGTGGGGATCCATTGCGCTGATCACGGGACACCCTCTATCTGCTAAAGTTGGCACTATGCCGACAAGCGGCGATAGCTTAGTCGGTATAGTTCACTTGCGGGCTCAAGCCACAGAGTTTTTTTTTTTTACATTTAAAATTTGTTAGGATATTGCTGTTCGCACAAATTGTCATTAAATATGTTATGTCTTATGATTCTAGGTCTGATCCTTTCCTGGAATTTTACAAAGTCAGTGAGGATGGTGAGTATCATGTTGTTCATCGAACAGAAGAGATAAAGTGGACATTAAATCCAAACTGGAAACCATTTGTTATACCTGTGCGATCGCTGTGTAGTGGAGACATGGATCGATCCATCAGAGTGTTGTGTTATGACTGGAACCGCAGTGGCAATCACAGCCTGATTGGAGAATTCTTTGTCACTTTGAATGAACTGAGCGCAGGACCAGGCCCCTACAATGTACATCCATGTATACATCCTACGAAACAACAAGTAAGTTTGTAGTAAGCAAGAAGAAATTCCACTTTGCTCAATACCACAGAATGAATTTCAGGGATAGTGGGATGATGGTGGTATCAAGGGTTTCCTCTCTCTGCCTGTTGTTCCCCTCCAGCACCCTCTTGTCTGTGTCACCCATCCTAAAGTGCTTATCACTAGCAGAATTTGTGTGAAGGGCAGGATGACGAGAGGGAAATAGACTGGATGGGAAGCATAACAAGTAGAGGGAGATGTGGAAGAGGTCCATGGGACTTCTTTATGCGGCCATGACGAGATCCTTGCAGTGAAAGTTTCACGTGTTATGTTCATTAATGGCATTAAAGTAATTTCACCTCAGTGGGTATTTGCAATTGTAGACGCGTTTAAACTGAAGTGAGTGTTACACATATTTACAGAGTTCAGTGTAAGAGGAAGGTATTCTGTGACTGTGATAAAACAGATGCAAAGGTAATTTTAAAACATTTTCTTCAATACTTTCAGCAGCAGCCATCATACAAGAATTCTGGTGAGATTATCCTTGTGCGCTATGAGTATAGGAAGGTGTACTCCTTTCTGGATTACATTATGGGAGGCTTGCAGCTTAATTGTACCATAGCTATAGACTTTACAGGTAAGATGAGTCAGTTTTAATTATGTTACTGTGGAACCTTGTAGTTAGTAGCATCCTCTGCTATACCTTTCGGACAATATCACAAGGCTCTCAAGACTCACTCATTTCATGTTTGAAATTTGTGTATCTTGTGGCTGGTTGTATGTACCGACTTATTTTATATTTATTAGTTTGATTTATTTTGGGCTGACTTTCTGTTAGAGTAAGTCACTGGCAGATGAGTCAGTTGATGTACTCACCAAATTTCTGCTTAAATCACCAGATGGTGGCTCTGTTGATTCTGTTTGACAAAGTTTCTGACTAGTGACTTGATTAATGCACTGACTAAATTTATTTTTGAATGAGTTGCTAGTTAATGGTTTGATTGATGTACTGACTGTCTTCATATTGTGGTTACCAAAAAGCATAAATGTGAACATTTTCAAGAACTTATATTTGATACACTGATGGTTGTGTATACACTAAGCCACTCAGACATTTACTTCATTTGTTTCTCTCCTGTTGTCATCTTTTATAGTCTTACTTTATCTTAAATATTTTTCATATACTTTTTATGGGGTGCAGGTCAAGAGACAATGCGTATATCTTGTGTTCATTTCCTTGAACAGGAGCTGTGATATAATGAGATCATATACCACAAAATCACAGTTACTTAGTTTTGTACTTTATTTAAAAGTTTTATTATATTAGAATGCCTTTATGAAATTAAATGTTCCAGCCGTGAGAAGTCATGCATGACATACCAACAAAAAATAATATTCTTGTGCAAAACAATAAACATTTTGATATCTTCTTGGGTGAAGTGTCATGCCAATTCTGAGCAGAAGGTTAGTATTTTGGAATCCTTGTCAATTTGGAGCAGAAGTCAACTGTTTGAAGGACCTCCTTTGACAGAGATGTTGAATTTCTGCTCTGAATTGACATGGCTGGTTGGCTAAGAAGATTTATCTATTTGAATCCATGTGAAAGCTTCCAGGTCCTAAACAGATATTATGGAGGTGTGTAAACTGTATCTCTTCAACACCATTTTCTTTCTTCCTCCCAGAGTCATAAGTTTTATTGACAGCCAGAAAAGTTGCATCATTTTATGGCTTGTCGCTTACAAGGGTACTTCTTCTCTTGACAGGCATGATGGTAGTTTTTATCAGCGTATTATGCTGCTTTGCCAGGGTAAAGTATTCTACAACAGTTGGGAATGGAGGGTGTGTGTGGTAGACATCTTGCCCTGCATAGGAAAGCATTGCACTTGTGATTTTAACAGCTTGACGATTTGTTTCAAATGATAAATCAGCAGGTGGCAATATGATTTGGAACTAACATGTTTCAAATTTTTATATGTATTTGATAAAAGTATTATTTATACTACGCAGTAGCGTAGTTAGTTGAGGCACTATGCTACAAGCCAGAAGGTCATGGGTTGAAGTCCCTATGAGGTCATTGGATTTTTTTTCAATTGACCTAATGCTTCCAGCCACACTAGGCCCTGGGGTCGACTCAGCCTCTAACAGAAATGAGTACCAGGAATTAAATAATTTTCCTGGGGAGTAAAGGGCGGCCGGCGCGTAAGGCCGACAATCTTACCGCCATCTTTGAGCCGATTGTCTAGATAATGTGAGACCCTCAGCGTCTCACAACCCTATGGGCCTTCACGGCCTGTTACAGGGATAGCTTTACTTTTACTTTTTTTTTTTAGGAGTCCTGAATTTATAAGAGGCTGAAATCTCCCCCTCCCCCTCCTTGTCTGCCCCTCATAATTATACAGGTTGATGGATGATAGGTCCCAAGACACAATAGATCACTCTGGTCACGGTGCAAGGCCCACCCCTTATACCCCTTATACATTCATGATAAGTCCCCACATTCTTCTCTCTTCTGAGAACCTTCCCTTCTGAATTTCTTACCAGTTTTTTCTTCTCTTGATAACTCTAATATCTGGTTAAACCATCTTGTTCTGGGAAGTCTTGCATGTTTCTTTCCTTTATATTTGAATTTTGATACCCCTCTCAGTCTTTGTTCTATCCATTCTTTTTACATGATCAAACCATTGTAATTATTTCCCTTCTAACTCTGTTAGCAGAGACTGATTTTTAACTTATAATTTATAATTCTAGCCCTTCTTATTTTCCCCTCGGTACTCCTTACAGATTTCGCATTCTTTACTTTTGCATCTCTTTCGAAGGGTTCCTATTTTTGCATTATAAGTTGCTGTTTGTTTAAAATATACTTCATAGATCGTTCTTTTGCATTGCTTTGGAATCTCTCTGTTCCATGAAATTCGTTTTATATTATAAAATTTAGAACTATTTTGTTATCTTCTGTTGATTTCTCCATTGACAAGGGCATACTTCATTATTTTAGTCTTGTTTTATTAAATAATGCTGTCAGGAGCTCAAATTACCTCGCATAAAAAGGATAATTAATTAATAATGAATTGGAAAGGTTGTGGAAAGAAGTCATCATACTCTCATTTTAAGTACTGTCCCAACATTTGCCTGTAGAGACTAAGGAGAACCATGAAAATCCTAAGTCAGAATAGTTTGTTTGTAGGTGAGATGTGAATCCAAGACTTCCTGATTACAAAGCAGTAATGCAGAATAGTTTGTTTGTAGGTGAGATGTGAATCCAAGACTTTCTGATTACAAAGCAGTAATGCTGCCAGCTCAACAGTGATGTTCAGTAGAATTTCTCTGGATCAAGTGCAATGTTTGATCATGTAAGATAGCCTTTTGTAGTATCTTATGCATAGTTTGGAACGTTTCTGCATTAGATATAACATTTCTACTTTCAAATGCATATTGTGAATTATATCTAATGTATTGTAGAATGCTTTTGCCCTGGTAGACATTTGTACTAGACATAGAATTCACATCTAGAGAATAATTACAACATTTTGATTGTAGCTATCCTCCTGTGCCTTGTGTCGTAGCTAATGATGTATTTTAGTGTCTTTGTGTTTTATGTAAGTAACAGAAGAAATGTGTTGAAATAGAAAAAGCATCTTCATCCTGCAGTGCTTCCACTTTACTTGTATGTGGGTTGTCTAGCAGCCAAGCTTCTTTGTTTGCTCAGTTACTGGGCCATACACCTCCAAAATTTTGCTGTCCCACATTTTAATTCAGAAAGTCATGGATCATATTTCACATCCATATGACACAACTGATTGTAACATTGTTTTGCTTATCTTAATGTTAAATAGTCTTCTCACAGTTCTAGATATAAAAGTGTGTTGTAAACCATAACTACAGGAGCAGGGATAGCTTAGTTGGTATGACTGGTTATGGGCTGGATGACTGAGGGGTCGGAGTTCGAGTCCTGGTTGGGTCAAGAATTTTCTCTCCTCCATGTTGTCCAGACTGGCTCTGGGGCCCATCCAGCCTCCTATCCAATGGGCACTGGGTGCTCTTTCCCTGGGGGTAAAGTGGCAGGGGTGTGAGGCTGACCACTTACCTCCAACTAGTTCTGAGGTCACGAAAATGTGGATCTGTGCATCCACTCCCTCATAGCCTTCATGGCTTAGTACTTAATTAGTTGAGCACAGGGACAGCACTGATTGCCTGTAGCATTTCTCATCTTGAATCCTTCAACTTCATTCTTACCCTGTTATTAGTGTATCTTAGATATTTTTACATTCTGACTTCTTAAAACCATGTACATCAAAAAAGTAAATGATAATTGGTCTTAACTACTGGCTCAGAATAGCAGAATGTGAACAGTGTACTCAATCTATAGTGATTAATATAAGAACTTGATTTTTACAATACCTTTTAAGAAAGCATTTTGTCTGATTCGTTGCAGCATCTAATGGTGATCCGCAGTCTCCTGATTCATTGCACTTCTTTTCGTCCAGTATGCCAAACCAGTATGAGCAGGCTCTGACAGCTGTCGGGGAGATAATTCAAGATTATGACAGTGACCATTTGTTTCCTGTGCTGGGATTTGGTGCACGTTTACCTCCAGATGGACGAGTATCGCACGAGTTCTTCGTGAACATGCATCCAGCTAATCCTTACTGCAATGGAATATCAGGTACAGATCAGAGGCCTGACAACTACAATACAGTTTGTGAGTTACAGAGAAAGACAGTATATTGACGTAGGTTTTCAACCTCAGCAGGGAATGATGAGCATACATGACTGATTCTCTCAAATGAAACACTGACATGCGTACATGATCTGTCGATGTTCATTTTGATACTTTCAAAGCGTATGTAAAGGCTACCGATGTTCTCCTCTTGGGGACCATTGAACAAAGGCTGTGGTACTACTAAGCCTGGTGGATGCTGAAAACTTGAGCAACCAGTTTTAGAAAGTTGTCATGTAATGAGAAGGACCTAAGCTGCTAGATGTGCCAGAAAGTGGTTACACCCTTAGGATTCAGATTTTTTGTTCTTTCCAGTGTGGCAATCTGCCTGTACTTGCTGAGTCCAGTGCAATCAGCCAACCAGAGGCAATAAATTCAATTTAAATTTTAGCTAGCAAGTTGCTGGCTTGAAGTGATAGATTAGTCTTTAGCCCAGCCCAGCATCATCTTTGGGTTGTCAGACATGGAGGAACAATGCTTAAAAAACCTTTAGGCTGTAAACCTTGCGACACTGCAATTATTTATATCAAGTACATCAGCCAAGTAACACCTTCAGATAGTGCTGGAGAAGCACATATGTAGGTAAGCTAAAGTTGTCCCTGTGCTAAACTAATTAAGCAGTACACCATTAAAGCATATGGGGGAGTGGATGTAGAGATCCACATTTTCCTTACCTTGACAATAGCTGAAGACGAGAGGTGAGCTTCACACCCTGGCTGCTTTACCCCTGGGGGAAAGAGCTCCAGGTACCCATTGGATAGGAGTTGGGTGGACCCCAGAGCTGGTCTGGACAACATGGAGAAGAGAAAGTTCTTCACCCTACTGGGACTCAAACTCTGACCCCTTCGTCATCCAACCTGTAGTATGTTTAGTTATACATCTTGGTGTATACAAGATGCCAAGACTTCAGAGGAACCAACATGGCATCGCATCCCAGAAGACGGTAATCCGCCATAACTGTGTTGATTGTTGTTTGATTTCAGGTGTGCTAGATGCTTACAGGACCTGCATCAGACAAATTCAGTTGCATGGGCCAACCAACTTTAGTCCTGTCATTAACCATGTGGCCAAATTTGCTGAAACGTATCAAGATGGATCTCAGTATTTCATCCTGTTAATCGTAACAGATGGAGTTATTACTGACATGCCTCGAACCAAACAGGTGCGTACATAACCCATTTTGTATCTGCTTAAAAGTTGGTAAAGACCCAAAAGTTAGGATTTATAAGGATAGCATAATTCTGGCATGTTTGCTCCCTTTTATTTAATTACTTTGAAAATCACAAGACTTATGCATAAAGGTGGAATTAACATAAAAATGTCTCATTTTTCTCTATAGCTTATATTCATGACACTTTTCCCTGTGATAAATATTTAGCACAGTATGCTTGAGATGCATGCACAAATGCCTGTAGGTCTTCACATAAAGTATCACAATCAACTGATTTTAATCAAAATTTGAATGTGGCAACAAATGTTAGTAAAACACCCCAATATCAGAATTAATGAAAATTTATTTAGCAGTTCCTGAGTTGTTAGAGATGAATAGGCAGGCAGACATGGCAGAGCTGAAAGGCGCAGTCTGTGACACTTTGTAGTGAAAGCACCATAAATGATTATGTGGGTTACAGTGGCACAACGTTCAGATAATATGTGAGCAGTTATGGGATACTTTTGCTGTTGGCCACTTGGATTATGGGAATGTGCTACAGTCATAACTTTTTTTTGTGTGCTTGACATATTTTTCTAAGAGATAGTAGTAGTAATATAAGATAGTAATCTTGTTAATTAAATATGGTTTATGGAGATACAATTTGTTCTGTAGGTATCTTATAGCTTTGCTGAATTTTTAAGTCACATGTTCTTATGTCTCTTGCAGGCAATTATTAGGGCATCTACTCTCCCAATGTCAATCATTATTGTTGGTGTTGGTAATGCTGATTTTACAGCCATGAATGAACTTGATGCTGATACAGTACCACTAGTTTTCAATGGTGTTCAGGCCCAGCGTGATATTGTTCAGTTTGTGCCATTCAGAAACTTCCAGCGTCTTCAGAATGTGAGTGCTGCAAAAGCTTACCTTGCGAAGGAAGTTCTGGCAGAAGTTCCAGACCAGATAGTTGGTTACATGAAGAGCAGGAACATTAAGCCAAAAAAGCTGCATACTCAACAGTCGTCCAACACAAGCAATGAGGCTCCTCCACCATATTCTGAACATTAAAGAGGTGCATGTGAAGTAATAGAGGGAAATAATTTGTGATATAAAAAAGAACAAGCTATGGAAGATGTGTACGGTAGTTCTTTCTACTGTGTGCTTCTGGGCCTTGATGTTCTCTAATTCTAACCAGTAACTTAAAATTAAATGAAAGAAAAATAACTTTTATTATATAAATTAAGAAAGCTGTTTTATAAAAATGGTGCTACCTGCTGAAATAATATTTTACAAAATGTAAAACTTCAGCATTTAGCTGCATTATATGTTGAAGCTAAGCCCCAAAAGCCGACCTTGAGGATAAGAATCACAGAGTGTTTTCTTTGTCACCCAGTGATCCAATTTTATTTCCAGTCTTTATTCAGAACACAGTAACTGTAATGGAATTCCTGTTTAACGTTCTTCAGTTTTATGTTTTCTCATTTAATGTTCTGCCTTCAACGATTGCAAGTCAGCAATGTCTGTTAAATTACCTCCATTTCAGACTTTCCTCACTTTACTGTTTTAGATTCATTGTTCTCCAAGGAAGTCTTAAATGGGGGTTTCATTGTAACCAATGCAATGTAAAAATTAATGAGAGTGCCTGTAGTTTGGCTGGAAGCAAGGCTTCCTCCATTTGCATGCACAGAGGGAGTACAAACATGGAGTGTTCTACTAAGCCAAAGAAAAGTTTTGTTTTACAGTTGGGAGTACAAAATATGACTGCCTTTTTAGTTTCGTCTGTTCACTGTTTTCTGTCATAGACCAATTAGAGAACCCCCAAAGACATTACAAAATTTACTCACTATTCTTGTAAGTATGTATGGTACCTATGATGTGAAAGTATTGCTGTAATATTTTTTGATTCAAATGCAATTCGCATCCTAACTCTCAGACTTCTGCTAGTTAGATGAGTTAACTTCAGTTTCATAATGTGAGTCCTATTCTTTCTTCAAAGTTTTAGCAGCTGTATGTTGTGACATTGACAAGGAATGCAACCATATGCCGGGAAAAAACTGGTACTTCTGTTCATGTATGTATAATTTTGCATTATTCATTGCTTTTTAATTTTTGTTCCTAAAAATACTCAAATGCAAGAAAAAATACAATATGGATTTGTACTTAATGTCAATAAGATGTATGATACAAATGTGGAGTCTTTCCTAGGACAAAATAGTCACTCAGCTAATCAAAAAAGTCTCTGCCTTTTGTGGGCCCTGAAGGTTTATAGCAATATTCACAGGAACCCATTGCTAGTCTCTGTTCTGTGCCGGATGAATCTAGTCCACACCCTCTAACTCTGTTTCTGTAAGATCCATTTTTGTGATAGGATACAATACTTACTTGCTTACTTATGTAGCACAGCCCTTCTTGAGGAGAAGCCAATTCTGCAGCTACTCAAGAATTTCCCAGCATTTTATGGAACCCGAAGGTTCACTACTGTGTTCACAAGAGCCCTCTACAGGTCCCTATCCTGAGCGAGATCTATCCAATCCATACCATCCCAGCCTATCTCTCTAAGATCCATTCTAATATTGTCCATCCACCTACACCTTGGTCTTCCCTGTGGTCTCTTTCCTTCTGGCTTTCCCACCAATATCATTCATCTCCCCCATTCATGCTACATGACCTGCCCACCCCATCCTCCTTGACTTGATCATTCTAATTATACTTGGAGAAGCGTACAAGTTATGAAGCTCCTCATTATGTAGTTTTCTCCAACCTCCTGTCATTTCATCTCTCTTTGGTCCAAATATTCTTCTCAACGCCCTGTTCTCAAACACCCTCAGTCTCTGTTCCTCCCTTAATGTCAGAGACCAAGTTTCACACCCATACAGAACCACAAGCAAAATTATACTGTAGTTTTGTATATTCTAATTTTTATGTTTTTGGACAATAGATGAGAAGATAAAAGGTTCAGGACTGAATGATAGCAAGCATTACTCGAGTTCAATCACCTCTTAATTTCCTCCTGAATCAGGTTTCGATCTGTTATCGTTCCCAAATATCTGAACTGTGCCACATTTTCAAAACATCTGTTTCTTATCTTTATGTCATGATTTTGCCCTGCATTTTGGTGACGAGACAGTAACATATACTTAGTTTTCTCTGTGTTTACTTCTAGACCAACCTCTTTACTTGCATCAATTAAAGTTTGTGTGTTTTTCTTTATGGTATCTACATTATCACCCAGTAGATTCACATCATCGGCGTAGATTGTGCCGGAATTTGAATATATATAGGATACAATATGTAACTTAAAACTGAATTTTTTTTTTCTTTGATGCATGTGATTTTCATTGGGATTAATAAAATGTGTGCTAATTTTAACTGGTGATATTTGTTGGGGATTAATGGAGTGTGTGTTATTTTCAGTTGAAGTATGCTGTAATGAGATTTCACTGTGTAAATAATGTAAAATTGAAGGACAACTAGAGAGTTTGTGTAAAGGGCTCCTACACACTTGTTTTTTTTTTTACACAGTTCCAACTGTAGAACAGAACTGCACAGTTAGAACTGAATGTGCTAGGGGAAGTCTGTGGAATGTTCAGTTCAAATTTGCAGAATGAATTAACTCTGATTTAGCCTGATATTTTAACTGCACGGTTTCAACTATGCAGTTAGAACTGTGCCATGTAAGGCATTTCTCACGGAATTAATTCAGTTGTATTCTTGGTTTATGTTGTGTTGTTACAAACTGTAGCCAGTTTTTTCTTGTTACAGTTGTTGCTGTTTTAAGTTTGTCAGTATTAAATTAAGGCTAAATGGTCAAAGAAATTTCTTATAGAATTCGTTGAATTATGGGGGCACACAGTAGTGTAGTTGGTACTGCTCTCTGAAAATCCTGTAGGAATCTGGGTCTCTTTACAATGGATACCACTTCTTGACCATTATATGCTATTTACCTCATCTTTTCACTCTAAGCTCTTGTAAATCATTCGCTGCATCTTCCAGCCACCTCAGACTGGGGCTTTTTACTTCTCTTCTACCTTATGGCATATTTTTATAAATGTTATTATCCAGTGTTGTTTAGTCTAAGTCACATGTTCGAAATACTCTGGCCTTCTCCTTTTAATATCTGCTATCTTATCAGGGGTTTTATACAATTCTTTGAGTTATTGGTTGGTTCTGATTCTCAGCTACCAGTCTAGGCAGCTTCATCAAAACCTTTTTCTCTGCCATGTATTTAACATAACTTGTTCCTTTTTTGCCATGGACCATGTTTCGCATCCACACATCACAACTGGTTTCTAACCATGTTTTGTGTATTTTAATTTCTGATGATATGCTCAGCGATACAGTGACCCAAATTACAAGTCAGAAATTCATGTTATATATGTATATTGTTACTGGGTGGTACACATTTTCATTTCTACTTTTCTTACTCTTTTATTCACATATGGATTATTTTCAGTTAAATTTTTGTTTTTTGTTTCTGATTGTGTCATATTTGTTAGAGGTAATTCTACATAGTTTTGACTTATGTTCTTGGGACCACAGAAGTTCTGTGATAAAGACAGATTTCTATTTAAATCAGGTTCTGTTTCAAATAGATGTTACTGTAGTATGGAAGGTAGATAATTACTAATAGTAAAATTGGCTCAGACAATATCAGGACATTTCTACAGGTTTGTGGTCTTATGGAATGTGATACTGAGTAGTTTGATATTACAAGACTATATGATGTCACATTGTAGAAGATCATAATCTTAATATTCTGTGCCATGAGAATAAATTTCTTTTACTTTGTCAGGTTTGAGCATGCTGGTATATTCTGTCCATTTTATGCTTTCCATGGCTACAACTATAACATATTCTACTATATTTTTTAAAATACTGTACTTTGCAATTTATATACCATGTAAAGAGGTTATATCTTAGTAAATTAATTCCACTTATTAATATGAATTTGAATATTTTCATCCATGACTTTAAACTTGTCCACTTTACAGACAAACATAGTTAACAAGGGTCTAGAGGAAGGAGAGTCATTGTCTCCAAAAGTTGTAAATAACCTTTCTCACATGTGAATAAATTAAAGGGATGTTAATGGATGTTAGCTCCTGAATTTTCACTATTAGTTTTTAAATGTGTTTGTAAAGAAAAACTTCATAGAACCTTTTACCTTTCATATGTATATTTGAAGATGGCTGTCTTCAGGGATGTAACTCCATGTAGTCTGGTAGATCATTACCAAGGTACTGAAGATGGAAGCAGCACATTCCTCTGATATGTTGGTAACTGGCTACAAGGCATCATGCCCTGTGATAACCATAATCATCATATTCATCACCACGAGAACCTCATATTGCATATATGTCCATATGAAGCAGTTCAGCTCTGATGGGACAGATCATGAAAAAAATAAGGCACAGGCATATGTTTAATCTTTACTGAGTAATATTGTCTTAGGATGTTTTGAAGCTTGCTGTTAGACAGTATTAGCCTTAATCTTAATAGTGTGCATCCTGTTCTGTGTCATAAATAAAATATACAAAGTATATAAGGTATGTCATCTACACAACAATATTCTGTATTTAAAAAACAAGACGCTACTGTATCAATATTTGCTTTATTAAGGCTCTTATGGACGCAACACGTTTCAACCCTTACACTGGGTCATCATCAGGCGTACAATGCTCCAGTCTGAGCTGATGAATTGCAATTAATTATCATCTAATTATTCAAATAAGGATCCTTATTGTGTCGTGAAATTTTTTAAATGCATAAATATATACATTAAGTTCTGGTCAAAATTTTTAAAACTAAAAATCCTTAGATAATAAAATTTAAAATTAAAGATTAAAATTAGAAACTAAATATTAAGACATGAAAGTTAAAATTCTGTTTTTATGGTAAGACTCTGCGACTGCTATGCCTTAAACTCTTTCTGTGGTCTTTGACTAAAGAATGAATTTTGTTTTTTAATATACATCAAAGGCATAAAAATAAGACGGTACTACAACAACAAGAGCTTGCTGCCTTGAAGGTGATGAGCATTCTTTTCACAGTATTAATTTTTCAAGTGTATATACTTCTCAGGAACTATGATCATAAAATAATGACATTTTTAATAAATGTTTTACTGTAAATTCTGAAGATATTGAGCTTCTTTTACATTGCTTTACACAGAAGTATGTAAGTTATTAAATACTTTTCATTCTGATATTAAAAAAATGTTAACAAAAAATTAAATACCTTCACATGTCACTGTAAAAAATTATTAGGTACCCTAAAAGAAGCTCCAACTACATGTGTGCCAAATTTCATAAATGTAGAACTTGTGGTTGTTTAGAGAGATCACTCCAAATTTGATAAGATTAACACTACAAAGGTAGGACTTAGAAATTCCACTTAATACATTGCTGCATTGGAAGGCAGGGCGACATTTGAAGAAGTCTTCATGGAGTTAAAGATGTCAGGAACATGTTAAATGGGGTGAAATAGCTACCAGTTTATTTGGAATGCTTTGCTGTGGTCTCATTCTGATATAAAGTTGCTCATTACTGTCTGATGAAATATGGTAAATGATTTTGCTGCCATGAAGGTAATAATTTGTGGCATGCTGTATGTTTTGGTAATCTTGGTGGAGAGGTATAAAATCCTTGTTTATCATTTTGAGGTATGAAGTTCATCTACAAAACACAAACATTCAGTTCCTACCTCGCAGGAAACATACTGTATCTTCATTCTAAAGACCAGTCGGTTAATTACTGTTTCTTCCCCCTCAGTAATCATAGAGAGCACATAAATACATCACGTGGACAAGCTGCAGAAATGTTTAATGGTAAAGTAGATGTTACGTGTGGTTACCAATGTGCTTTAAAGGGTTTATTGTCAAATTATTTACTTACCTCTCAGGAGTCATAGTTGTATTTTCTACATAATGAGATAAGGGCCAGTTCTCAGACAGGAAGGGTGATACTGAAAAAAAAAATATTTTTTTTCTTTTATCCAAGGATCTGACACACAAATTATTCTTTGGAGACCAACCATGACTATAATGTACTTGTGTCTGTCTAGCATGTGCACTGGGTCAGTGACCAACATATGCATCTCTCTAACATGTGTTGTGGGCCAGCTATGAATATACTTGTTTCTTGTTCTAAATTCTTTTCACCACCAACACTGAATATGTTCATGTGCATCAGAGGTTTAAAGCACCAATACTGTGTTTCCAATATAAACAGTTTTCAGCAAACTCAGATTAAAGATACACAGACCTAATGTTCTGATATGAATGAATGAATGGCACAATATTCTGCAATCCTTGTTGTCTTTTCTCTTGAAAATAAATGTGTATGAATCTGAGAATCTTGAGACTTTTATGTAAACACTAGGAACAAAAAAAAAAATTATTCCTCAATCTGCTGTGCACACTTTGGGAAAGATAGTAAAAACAAGTTGCATTTCTCTTGTTCAAAGTATATGGCTTATCATATGTTGTATTTGGATCTGTGCATCTGAGATTTGATGTTCTTGTGGTGGTGAACATTAAGATTACATTGTTCTGAGATGTGGCACCATACATTCTGGTAGAGGAGTACCAAAATTTTGAAGGAACCTACAGCTAGAAGGTCCTGGAGATCGATGCAGCATTTTTCTCCAAAATGTTGGTACTGATCTATCAAGCTATATGGTGTTACATCCCAGAAGACCATAATTTTAATGAATTATTTTGGGCTTATACCATAAAGTATGGAAGTAGTAATACAGTAATTATTCATATCTTTGTAATCTGTGACTACATTTCTGTTATATCAGTACTTGTAATGTGAGATACAGAATTGTTCTAATTGTACTCTGTGCGAGTTTTGAAACACTGGTAACTATGCCAAAGAGTTGCTTTCGCAGCAAATTTTTTAGTCTCTCATATACTATGCAGACATAATATGAACTATGAAGAAAGCCGTCTTCTGGGATGCGGCACCTTATAGATATTTTGTTAACTGACGTTTGGGAGGAACGTATGGCCTCCATCTTCAGGGTAGAAGAAAAAAAGAAAAATCTGCGAGTGAGGAACAAGTGTGAGCAGGTACTGACAGACACATCCAGAAGACGACATTCTTCATAGTCACTGCCATGAAAACCTCAAATCTTGCATAATATGAACTAATTTATAGCTTAGCATTCAGCAGATTTATATGATTCGTGACGGAACATTCGTATTGTGGCCAGATTAAGACTTAGGAAGTCCTGAAGATGAGGCCCCTATTTTTTTTATTATTGTTGAAGGAATGATTAATTACCATTAAAGGTTTTTATTTCAAAAATTACACCAACAGACTTTTTTCATGACATGACAGCAGAATGTTATCGCAAAGACATACTGTATTTTGATAAAACTAACTAATTAGATTACTAAGAAACGTTAATTTACTTGTGGATATGTGTGGGGTAAGAATGAGATATATGTCCATGTATGTGTAACTGCAGAAACACATTGCTTGGCAACAGTAATATAGTTGCACTGGAAGGAGCAATATGTCTCCCATTTGTTTTTGTGACAGGTGTTTGTTTGCATCATTCCAATCTGATTAGATGCAATTAATTCTCTGTTGTCTTCTGTGTTTTACAAGATAATGTTGTTTGTTTTATGTGAGATTTCTTTTCTTAATACTTGGAGGCTATTTATATTTAACCTGTATATAACTCAGTCACTGACATGGCATCACATGCCATACTATCCACAGCCATGAAAACCAAAAATCTCACAAGAGACGCTATTATCCATATGAAATTATTTAACATTAAGTAATTCAGAGTGTTCTGAAATCTTTTATATAAATGGTATCTATTATACACTATGAGAAACATGATACATGAGATACATGAGAAACTGATATGCCAAAATGTACAGATGTTTCTGGTTTTCAACAGAATCTGCCTGACACAGAAAGCTTACACATGGCCCATAAGATCAGCTACTGAAACCTTGTAACCGTGCCATAGCTTAGGGAGTTAGTTGCCAGCTTCTTACCATAGAGGCAGGAGTTAAATTCCAGCACGGACCATGCGAGATCTGTGGAGGTCTTAGTTGCACAGGGGCAGGTTTCCTTCAGGAACTCTGGTTCCCCTCTGTGCTTAATCCCACTGATATAGCTCACTACTGAAACTGTTACAGCCATGAAAATGTGGATTTTGTCATAAGAAGCTGTGATCCAGAGGTAATATAATGTTAATTCTACTGCAAGAGAGTCACTAGTTGTCTTTCAGATGAAGTGGAATCCAGAACCATGCATTGTACATTCTAATAAGCAAGCTCCAACTAGTATATAAGTCAGTTTGAATTGTTACAATAAGGAGGAGTCCCCCGATCTGTGAGGCTGTTGTATCTAGCCAAGCAGAAATATTTTCTATGTTGTTGAAATGTGTGTTCAGGTGAGGGATACGTAAGTTTTACAGAATGTGGCCATCAGGGGTATAACTGTAGAGTAAGAACATATGCTACTATGTTTGGAAGATCCTTAAGTTGTAACTACAAGATTAACTGAATATTTCACAGCTGTCACGTGATATATTTGTAAAATTCTATGTAACTTCAATTTTGAAAGATAGGTGTTAAGTATATATAAAAATGTAAATTTTCAATTTTGTACCACATATCTCATAGAGAACACCCAAAGATATTATGATATTAGTAGAGTTCTGGATGGAATTCAATTTTTCATTCCTCCATATCTTTTTTCAGTTACATGATTTAAACTTTAATTTATTAATTTGAGTGTTCCTTCTTTATTATATATTGTGATATTGACAAGGAAAGCTACCATATCTCAGGGGAGAAACGTGCGTTCCTTTAGTTATGAAATAAAAGGTTGTTTGTAAGTAAAGTTTTTAAATAATCATGTACTTTATTAGATCACTAAGTCTTTGGGAGGCAAATGTATTAAAGTATATAGAAATTAACAAAAACCATATGTAAGCAATATAATTCTGCAGCACTGCCTCCATGGCTCATATTCTGTAGGGTTAATAACCCTTAATAAAGTGATTATCATTTTAATAAGAATTTGTTGAAATATTTTTCAAAATACAATACTATTTTTTATTTGCATATTTTAATGTTTTTAATGTTACACTGATGGTTTATTGTTGCTCAATTACTATCTTTTGTGCAGTATTCACTTTGGCTACAGACATTTTACTTCTTTTTGAGGTTTAAGGTTCTCACAGTGGTGAATATGAAGACTGCAGTCTCTTGGGATGTAACAGCACATAGTTTCGTAGAAAGGTAGCAATGTTATGGAGGAACCTGCTGCCTTCAATCTTTTGTGTGCCTACCACACTAGATGATATATCTGTGATGACAAATCTAATTTTTCTTCTTTATTTAGACACCCAAAAGTCAAAGTTTCCTGATAAAATTGTTGTTGGATTCAGCATGCAGTCAGACAAGGCAGATGATTAGTACTGTTCTGGCCTTTCAGATGACTTCTAATTTAACACAGAGATAAAATATATCTAAATCTGCCAAGATTACTTCATGCAGGCCATCTTAACCTTACACAAGTGTGTCATTATCACTTAGTTGTACAGATTGTTACATCATTATTAGAAAGTTCTAGTTTCTGCTTTCAGTATGCATACTCTGGTGAGAAATTCAGACACACTGGTTCAATACTTTTTTTCACCAGATAGCAGAGGGTATGTGTGGATGGTGGTGTAAGGGGACTAAAATTCTGAGTATGTGCACACAAAATTATATTGTTTTTATTGGGAAGTGCTTATTACTTTGATTTAGAAGTAATGCTTTTGTGATCTGTTAAACTCCATATTGCAGTACAGATGTGCTGTCATTTCTTCTTGAAATTTTGCGTTCTGAAGGAAGACCAACTTCTGCAGGCCTATAAATTTGCCACAGAGTTCTCCTTCCTGATAATGTCCTAGCAATGAGATTTTTTTGATACCATTATTACTGGTATTAATTTGCCAATTGTGAAAGCTCTTTTTAATTGCTTGATGTTGCAGTAACTTAATTTGTTCTTTTGCTCAGCCAGTATCATAGGAAAGTGATAACAACCAGCCATACTACGTAACAGATATTTAATCTTTATATTCACCACCCCAAGAACCTCAATTTTGCATGGGAACAAAGTCATTTTGAATATCTGCATAAGGACATAAGGATATTTTAAAATAATTTAGATGTTGGACACAGCCTGTAGTGATAAAAGTATGGAAGGAAAAAGGAATGGACAGTGTTATTTGTAAGAATCAAAAGCAGGTTCTTGGTTTTATGAATGAAATTGCAAAATGTGTTGGTGCGTGTGCGTGAGATGTTGCGTCTTTACTGCCAAGCTGAATCTCTCTGCTATCCTTCCTACCACATAATGACCGACTCAGTGCACATTACTTATAAGTATGTACAGTGTATTTTCACAGGGATGATCATATTATGTAACATTTATAATACAAATAGTTTAAAATTATTTTTCTTGTTGGATTATACTTTTTATAT
This sequence comes from Cryptotermes secundus, assembly GCF_002891405.2. NCBI lineage: Eukaryota > Metazoa > Arthropoda > Insecta > Blattodea > Kalotermitidae > Cryptotermes > Cryptotermes secundus. The sequence goes on from NW_019743671.1 coordinate 41,561, forward strand.
ATCTCAGTGGCTATCTTCCTTAATACTGTGTGATACTTTTATAAATATTTGCATCTTCTGTGGCTACAGAAAATATATTAACTGAACACAACAGCATGCTTTATTTTTATTATCATCTCCACTACTACCATCATCATCAGAGAATGACTATTGAAGTTTACAGCACACAATACAAACATAGAACACTGATATTTACGTAGGTAAATAAGTGCAGAACAGCAGCAAAAAAAAAAAAAAAAAGGCAAAACCAGACAAAAGTTCACTGAACTTAACATAGTAGCAGTTGAAGAGAGAATATGGGGGCAAATGATGATATGAGAGAGGTACTGTTGCTTCCTGAGGGGCACACAGTAGCGTAGTTGGTTGAGGCACTATGCTACAAACCGGAAGGTCATTGGATTTTTTTCAATTGACCTAATCCTTTCAGCTGCACTATGGCCCTGGGGTCGACTCAGCCTCTAACAGAAATGATTACCAGGAATTAATTAAATAATTTTCCTGGGGAGTAACGTGTGGCCAGCACGTAAGACTGACAACCTTACTGCCATCCGTGAGCTGATTGTATAGATAATGTGATATCCTCAACATCTCTCAACCTTATGGGCCTTCACGGCCTGTTACAGGGATAGCTTTACTTTTTTTTGCTGTTGCTTCCATCTTTGAGGTACAAGGGTGGAGGCAGCACAGTCTTTACTGTCCACTGCACGAAATAATGTCACATTGAAGAAAAATTTATTCATCATATCTGCCACCATGAAAATCTCAAAGCCCACATTTGCTGGTTATTTGATGTGATTCTTTGCATACCCTTCTGAAAAGTCACAAGGTACTTACTGAATGCTGTTTTCACATCTTCAAAGTAGTTTCATACACAGATACAGTGGTGCCAGTATTTCTGGCAATTGAACCTCCAGACCTGGAACAGAATACAGAAAGAATTAATGTCCATACGTAACTTCGTACTCTTCAAGAGGTTATGATGGGCTGGTACATGAGACTTAAAAGAACCACATATAGAAACTTGCTGAGGAAACCTCTTACAGAGTACCAACCTGGAAATCCAAGATTGAAGTGGAAGGATATTATATAAATACTCTCTGAAAATGTGACTGGAACAACTTTTCAGAAGACAGGATACCATGGAGAAGTTTGTGATGAGTGCTGAAACAGGTTGAATATTTCATTTTTAGTTGTAGGAGTGGGGTGACAGAACCACGTGGTGCTCTAGCCTTAAAGGGGCCTATTCTACTAGCTTTGGATGATAGATGAGTACAGAGTATTTATGGAATGATGGCAATGTAGAACTGAAGCGCTTGGAGAGAAACCTGCTCAAGTGCCACTTTTTCCAAATCACCCTGGGATTGAACCTAGCTGTTACTGCAGCAAAATGCAAGTGACTGTCTGGGCTTTGGCCATCAGATTCCTTAATTGAAAAGTTTTTATCAAGATGAGTTCTTATACGAGCAAATCCTGTGCTAAGGATTTTGGTTGTATATTCAACAAAGGTGTTAGAGAACAGGATGGTGAAATGCATAATGAGAAGCTTCATAACTTGTATTTTTCACCAGATATTATTAGCACTGTCAAATCAAGGAGACTGAATGAGGTTATCAGGATAGGGGCCAAAGGTGGCCTCTTGTGAATATGCAAAGAACCTTTGGGTTCCATAAAAGTGGGAAGTTTCTCAACCAGGATATTGGTTTCTGAAAGATGATTCTGCTCCATGAGGGGACACTTACGGGAAGAAAGAAGGGGAAGTGAGGAGGCTTTATCATGTGATCAACCACCTTGATGGGAATTTATCTGGTGACAGGTGTTTTCTTGAAAGGGGATAGATACACATATGGACATTGAACTCCTGAAAATATGAAAAATGTAAGAGGAAAGCAAACTTTTCTAAGTTCTTCAGATTTACTGACATATTTAAAGCAAACTTACATTTAAAGAGATTATAAGTTATAAAAACAATACGAACAGATTAAAAAATGTTACAACATGATCTCTATGTATCTATTTACAAAGCCTTGAAGAAGGGTTTGTACACCTTCTGATCACTCTATATCAATACTATGACAAGGTGTCTCAGTCTGTCCATGGACACTGCATCACTATTTACAATATTTGTTGGAGCGACAGACAAAACAAGCTACTTACAAATGCATATTTGTACATGGAGTTTCTTAAATTTTAGCAATTACATTTAACACATTCATTGCAAAGAATTGTAAGTTACTGTGTGCCAGTGCTGATCCTGTCAAATGACAGGCTGTTACCACTGTATATGTAACTGATATTTTCTTCTATAGATGTGACTCAGATACAGAGAAACTCTTCAAGTGTGGCTTGCTGAAGCACAAAGGAAATGAAACATATAGTGACTCTAGACTGTTTTCCACTTCACTTCTATTTCTGTTTCAAACTGTTTTCATTGGAACTGGTTAGTCCAGCTGGTAAAATTTCACACAGCATGGCAGTAACTGTCTTAAGCATTCAGTGGTCAAAAACTGTTACATGGGATAGAAAAATAAGCCATGTGAATATGTAAGCAGTAAATGTGTTAATTATGCACATCTATGTCCTGGTTTCATTTCCTCCAATACATAAAACATTGCTAAACGTTTCAAGACTAAAAATGGCAAAGAAAATAACTTAGATACAATTCTTACATATTTAATTATTTTTAAAATTTGCAATTATGGCTGAAGCTGCAAGAAATCTTTGGCTTACATGTAATCTCTTATCACACTACAATAAGCACTGCACCACTGTACTAACACCTTGATATAAACAATGCAGATTTCTGTATGTCTGTGTGCTAAATAATCAGCTGTTATTTTCCACTTCTGTACAACAGTGGTTGGTAATCCTGTAGTCTTTGGAACAGACACAAATATGTTACTGACCCCAAAAAGGTGATTATATGAAAAATTTAATTTAAAACTGCAAGTAGGTCCACATCAGTATATTATCTACACTTTTCTCACTTGTTTGTTTTCCTAGTTATTTTTGTTTACCACAACAAGAAATTTTATTGAATGATTATACAATTTATTCCCATCTGGTTATGTTTCATACTTTGATAAAAAGTAACTGAATAATTACAGTTTATGGCAGAAGTAATGTTGAAATATTGGTAATCAACTTTTCACAGCTGTTTCTCCAAAGTTGCATTAGTATATGCACAGGTTCTGTTTACCAGTGATCTCTCTCTTCACTAAAAGAGGATGTTATTCCTGATAATTCTGTTTTTTTCTCTACCAACCAGTTTTAATGCTGATTATATTAATTCTAAAAGTTATAATGATGGTATATTACAATTAGGTTTACTGAGTTTCTAGACATTGTTCACTGTCTTAGTATTCCAAACAGAATGTTTCAGAACAAGATCTAGTTCCATTCTTTTCGCCCGACAATGGAAATGGTTAATTTCTGAAATGTTCTATTCAGAATACCAATGAATGAGGTCTAGAGATTCAGTATCATGATTCTATAAATATTTACAGCCAGTTTATTTTCACATTTCAAACATATGAGTTCATAATGCAACATTTAAAAAAGATATGTAATTAAATAAACCAATAAATTTCAGCTGATCTTAACTGAAGTTTTCATTTGTAGCTCTGAACAATTAAATTACATTACCTAGTACCTGAAGTGCAGGATATCAATTTGTCTTTCAGTTTATCTGAAATTTCTTCTAAAATCACAACATGCCAACTGCATCATCATACACCTGCAATGGGAAACTCAATACCTTTGCATATTATTTCAACTGCACCATAACAGCAAAAATGCAAGCCTCCCCCCCCATGTGAAGAGTGGTGGTGATGATGATGATATCTACATCAACATGAATATCTGCAGTATTACAATGAATGACAAAATGTTTTCAAGATAACTGATGATACTATAGGAAGTTTTTGAGTTACAAAAGTCTCAACAACATCTGTACACACAAACCACAGAACTTCCCATAAGTGTCCTGCCACTTCTGATTATGCCTTTGAAGACAAGTTCATCCTGCATTATATTTAAAAATATATGTTGTACCTCACAGGAAACTCACTGTCTCCATTACAGACAAACTTGTTAATCATGTTTTGGGAAATAATCAATACTTACTGTGAGAAAAATACATTGTATGTGCAAAACGTTCAAACTATAAAGGGCCATATGAACTACTATAACAAGTTTCTGTTAATATTAACTCAATTAATAGATTTCTCTTAGGCCCATAATTTTGAATAAGTTGTCACGATGTATATCTGTAATCTAACATAACCTAACCAAGCCTAACCTATGTAAATTGTCAAAAAGTATATCTGCATCACAGAAAAGGGTTAAATCCCTCTCTCATGAAAGACTTCTTCCAATATGGAAGACAATGTCAGTAGTCAGCTGGAAGTATTTTCAATTAGTCTGTTTCATTACGGGCATTATAGCACTATAGTACAATCTCAGTAATCCAGCTGTGCACTAGTCCGACACGTCCAGTAATCCAGCATAAGGTGCCACACAGGGGTCTGTGACCTTGTTTAGGTTTCTACATGCAGCAGAGGCTGACCTGTGTTCAGTCGAGCTTGACAGACTGATTTGTTTAGACCATCATTAGTGCACAGTGTTTCAGTTCAATACTATACATTCCTGTACAGTACTTTTCATACAGCAGTGGATTTAATGTGTGCTGAAGATGTCCAGTTGTGACAAACTGACTAAGGTGGATACAATTATGAAACTTGATAAAGGTGAAAAACTTGTTAATTTTTCTAAATAGTACGGTGTTGGACATGCTAAATACACTTTTTCCAAGTAATCATTTTCGGTAATCTGGCGGTACCTTGGTCCCATATATGTCAGATTACCAAGCTTGTACTGTACTGCTATTATTATTTTAACTTAATTACAGGTCAAAAATATTACAGTTTGCTAGTTTAGGAACCTAATCAACATTCCATAACCTGCAGATTTCCTGCATTGTTAACTAACTTGTCAAAACCCTCTATACTCTCACAGTTGTTTTATAAATAGTGCACATTATTAGCAATAAGATATAATAATGGAGTGAAAGAATTTATCAAAAATGTTAATTATGACATCCGCTGGTAAGCAACTTACTGTCCAAAAGTCTGGTGAATCCTAGACAAACACATCCCTGTAACAACCAAATGCCAGCTTCATTTTAAGTAGGATTTCAATGATTAATCAGTGAGGTTCATAATCCTTTAATAATTATTTACATTCATCATACATACAATCCCAGCTATTTCTATTTAGGCTTTGTATATACATAATGGAATACCTCATGCTCAGAGTCATTCTCAAATGTATTTAAAACCACCTGACAGGATGTGATATCATTTGATGAATTTCATTCTTGTTAGCCACTACTTTCAGGGCTTTTGTTGGGCCTTCACATCTTACACGGTGGCACTGTCACTCTGACAGGCAGTACCCTACTTGACACCAAAAAGGAAAGATTGTGAAAATAAGAAACTGTAGCCTTCATGTTCAGTGACCCATATAAAATAATGCTAGAAGATGTGGAAAGTTTCATTAGCCTACCAGTAAGGAGTAATATGATACTACAGAACTGCAAGTTAATGACAAAAGATTCTATCACTTAAACCACTGGCATACTACTGTGAAATAATGCTGGATGAAAGCCAAAACACTATACTTAGTAAACAACACATTTCAAGCAGATCTCACAATGTTCATTTTCCTATGGCAGAGATTTCCAGTCCTACAGATATATTTTATTTTTCTGCAGACTTCTTACTGTGGTGATTGTGGTCTTCTGTACTGAGACATCATCTACTCTTCTTACACCAGTGTTTCACAGAAGTGCACTGCCTCCATCTTCTGAGTTGAAGTGACTCTGTTGAGGATGCAGTTAGGTTATACAGGCAGGTTACAAATCGGGTGGTCAATCAGATCAGTGGGAGGGGAAGGGGAACAGGGGCCTCCATGGCCTGTTACAGGGATAGCTTTACTACACAGCACATGGTATGACACATTTTCATGGGCAGTGTCATGAGAACAACAAATCCCACATAAAAAATGCAGTATTTCAGAAACCAGTTTTCCTTCTATCTTCAGGCAAGGGGGAGGGGAGAGGCAGGGGAATAATCTGATGGGTCCATTTTTAGGAGACCAGTGATCAAAATTAGATACTTCCAACAAACACACCAGGTTACACCCTCTCTTTCATCTGCAGGTGGAAGCAGTACAAGTGTCTGAAATGTTGCATGTTTAGTAGTGCAGTGAGTGAGACTTTTCAACAGATTATGTCCCCCAAATTACTTCAGCTTCCAACATGTTGCATTTCTGTTATAAAACTTTTATGGATAATGTCCAGAGCATTAAAACCAGATGCAGCTTCCAGGAACACAGAAACAAATTATCAGTTATGTAAGTGGCTTTAACTGCAAATTAACTTAATACACGTGGGTATCAAATCATAGGAACAACTAAATATAAAAACCACAACCACACAGACAGACATTTTGTTGACTATATATAACAGTCTTTCATCATGGTCCAGTAATGCTCTTTCCTTTCCCTTTGCACAATGCAGTGCTGATGCAGCAACAAAGAGATGCAAGTACAGTTAACTTGCCCTGATACGGAAACCACTGCTCTAGTACGTGTCCCCCGATGTAAAGGGAACACAGAATGAAAGTCCAGCCTGCAACAGCTATAGTGAGCACAGTACTGGAGTGACGTGGATATGAAAATAATACAGAATATAATCAACACATATAAATTCTACTGTCAATGAACAATTATTTATTAACATTTATACCACTACATGTTTCGACCCTAATGGGCCATCCTCAGGTGCTGCAAGTATCACACACTCAACCACTGAACTGCAACGCTCACGTTCCCATGTATATACAAGTGGTTCATAAAAGGTTACTTTCTAACTTCACGTGTGTCTCAGATTTAGCGAATATTTACTGAACACACTCACAATCACAATTATTATCACCTATCACATCCTCTTGATGTTTCTCCAGCACTATCACAATTCCTCTCGGTGAGGCATCTGCTGATCTGCTCGGTGACTACTAAAACCCAACTCTTCTCTTCAAAGGCTGGAAACTGACTGCTAATGCTCCAGCGATTTCTAAACTTCAACTGACTTCAACGGCGAATGCATTATCCCCTTATATATCTGCGGTTGTTGCTATGCAGTGAACCTTCCATCTCTGGGGAAACGCGTTTGTTGATTCTGCAATTCCTATGCAACAGCCCTCTGTTATTGCATTACCATGGAAGTATCTACTCCAAATATGTTGCAATATATTCCAATTCATCAATTAGACTAGACTAGACTAGACACTGATTCAAACAAGAATTAAACAGGAATGTGGATGGGGGTTGGGAGGTGTTTAGTCTAGTCTAGTCTAGTCTAATTGATGGAAATATAAAGAAAGTAACCTTTTATGAATCATATGTATATAAATGGGAATGTAAGCGTTGCAGTTCATTGGTTGAGTGTGAGACTTGCAGCACCTGAGGATGGCCCGTTAAGGGTCAAAACATGTAGTGCTATAAATGTTAATAAAAATTGTTGCGCTGATTGTAGAATTTGCATATGCTGACTGTATATACGCAACAGGATGCAAACTTTAAAAATACAGAATATAGTTCATGAACGTACAAACTCTCCCCCACAGCTCTATTAGCTGCATGCACAGCCACTCCGTACTATATTTCTACATATCTGTAAGACAGAGAATGGGCACTAATGACTACATCAGTAAAACAAGGGTTCTGCAATATGGAACCTCCAAATCTTGTAATCATCTTCTTCTCTTGGATGATGGCACAAGTGTCTCAGTGACATCTGAGCCATGGCGTTTACCGGTGCAGTTTGCGACAGCTTCTGTGGACATAACACATAATATGGAGTGTTTAATTTAATATCAAAGTTAGAACAGTAGCCAAGGCTCAAACTGTTATGGTGTGCCAAAAAAGGAAACTGTACAGTGTGTTAATACATGATCTCATTCATCATTCTAATATGGTACCATTAACATGTATACCAATGGCTGATCTTATGTTTATTCTAATGGAGCTACTATCTGACACACAGGATAATTTACTTCACTTAAATTAACAGAAGTGGAGATTCTGAAGGAGAAGAATAATAAACCATTCTAAATTCACGGCCACACTCTCATTATTGCAGAGAAAGTTGTGTTGCTTGAATGTCATTTGTCAGGAAAACTTTTTAAAGTAAAAACATAAAGAGTAATTATTTTAATGCAGTAGTGCAACATAGATTTGCTGCACTAATCTCTGCCTGAGCTCCATCTCCCACCACTCCCATCATATAGGTGGCAAGCATGCTGTACTTCTCAGCCTGGTGCACAGCTCTCTGCACTTGCGATAGGTACTTTCAGCCAGCAAATTTATAGGATTCTCACTCCTAAGCGGGTTGCTCTGCCTACTGAGGATATAACTCAGTTGTCTTCTGTCCTATGACTGGTCAACACACATTGGCAGAGTGCTGTCTCAATGCAACATCAAGTCAGTCAGCTTTCTGCCAAGGAAGACCTCCAGCTTCCTTTACATGGTCAAGAATGACCTAGGACTGAAGACAAGGACTACAGAGAACCTCCTGTGAGTGTGGTCAGGTCTACATTGAGCAGACAGGCCATTCAGTTGAAACTAGAGTCAATATGTACTACTGGTACCTCCATTCTGATCATCTATACCAGTGGTTCTCCACCTTTGTGAGACTGTGGCCAAGTTTGATGCCAGGGCTCGGTACCAGGCTACAGCCCCAGAGGTTGAGAAACACTGATCTACACAGTATCAACTTCAGCTCCAGAGCATCAAATCCATATACAGGGTGTCCCAGGAGGAATGGACCAAACTTCGGGAGGGTGTTCCTTATGTTAAAGTATGCCGATATAACCCAAAACACCTATGTCCAAAGTTGAACGGTTACGGAGATAATGGCCCAAGAAAAGTGTGGTCTTCTAGCGGGTCCACGGATTATACCTATCAGCTGAGAGGCCTTATCTCTGTTTGTCCTTGAGTGCCGTGATTCACCCTAGTCATGCTTATGTAGTTGGCTTCATCAGGACGCGCAGTCAGCACGTTACGCCAGCGCATGCCATTCATGTCTCATGTATAGTGCTTGGAAACCCTAAGGACAATTATGACATGGCGAGCGAGTATTTTGTACTTCAATTTTATGGCTTCATGTCACTCACAAGTTAGTTTTATGTTACGTACACTATTAGCATTACAGAATCCACATATTCCTGCCAGTTTTAATATGTATTTTGTAATCAACAAGTGTGCAACGCCGGTCAAAGTTTGATACTTCTCTGGCCATTATCTCCGTAACCGTTCAACTTTGGACATAGGTGTTTTGGGTTATATCGGCATACTTTAACATAAGGAACACCCTCCCGAAGTTTGGTCCATTCCTCCTGGGACACCCTGTATATGTACAGTAAACCCCTTGCTAATCTGGTTACAGTTAATCTGGATGTCAGATAATCCAGACTGAAATATGTAAAATGCTGTTCACAGTAGAGCACATACTTTAAAAGACACATGTCATTTAGGAAGGCAGATCAGTCACTTGTCTGTCCAGCCAAAACTTCATAGTTTCTTCAAACCTGCATTATTATGTTAAAAAAAAAGTACAACTTCCGAGTCTTCTATAAAAGAATAAACGTACTGTCCTTTTATAGTTTTTAAATAAAAGTTCTAGAGTGATATTTTTTTATTTACTCATATTTGCAGCAGCACTACTTATATCATTAAGTTTTCCACTAATTTGTGTTCTAAGATTTTTGTCTTTTAAGGATACTTTTGCTTCACTAATCTGGATTATCACTTAATCTAGATGACCTCTCCCCTCAGTTACTCTGGATTAGGGAGTTTACTTTACTACATTATCACGGAGGTGACTGAGATTGAACTCCATGCCACCAACATGGGCAACAAGGATGGCTATTGCCAAAGAAAGTCATGAGAACCTCTCATCCGTTCACTGACAGAACATAGGAAGCCTCCATTGTAAGATTTCCTGTGATGGTATTCTCCGATCTGCCTCCCAGGCTTGTTGTACAATGCCTTTTCAGGTCATACATCAGCTTTGCTTCCACCATCTTCTTTCATATATTGACCACCATTCTCTGCTTGCAGTCCCTGCTAACCTACATGTTCCATTGGGCAATCAAGCCAATATTTCTCCTGCCCTCCCCATCAGTGCATTTTTACAAAATACAGCCCTTTCACAGTCCCATTCCTTTACTCCTGTCCTTGCACCTATTATTTATTCCTAGCCTCCCACTCCACCCTATATGAAATTGGTTTTCCACATAAAGTTCACTCTGCTTGCAGTTTGTTTGGCTTATTTTCTGACCCTGAAGATGAATGCAGTATGTCCCTCCTAAACATCAGTAAGGCTGAAAACCCACTGACGCGACTAGTCGTGAACGGTTAGCCACTCTTTGTCGCGCACGTCCGTTAGTTGTACATATTAGGCGTCCGAAAGCTCTGCCGCCTGTGTGCCGAATTCCAAAACTTAACCATGCACGGCTCATAAAAGCAATACAAATAACAGCCGCGAGCAACAACACTTGACAAACCACGTGCAGCTTGTCGCGTCAGTGGGTTTTCAGCCTAACTCTACCAGATTACATGGCATCACATCCCAAAAGATAGTACTCTTCAAAGTACTGTAAGTTCAGAAACAGGGGCACCTTTATTTTCCAGGAATAATGAGTTTTCAATCTCTCAGTATTAAAGGCTTAGTGTCTGGACTTTTGTTAACTTGTGGGTAATGATGTTAGTACAGAAGAACCTCCAACACTTGGCCAGATGGACCGCACCCATCTGCCGCTAAAAACAGGGCAGTCCATTGTCAATAAAGTTCAGCAACTTGAAAGACTGACAAAACACATCTGAAACACATGAGATTCTACACTATGAACACAGAACAATAAACTGAAGACAAAACGAACAACCAAGAGAACTGATACATTTACATCATCAGAAAACACAGAACTACATCAACAATAAAACCTCATTAACTGATATGATGTCATGTGGCAGATGTCCAAGTATGACAGGATCCCCGTCAAGAGGCACAACAGAGTACAAATTTCTTCATGTCAATTGAAGACAAAAACAGAACCCATTTCCACAATTTTGTGGCTTTCATATAAAAAAAAATTAGGATGGACAAAGCCCAAATAAATAGCCTTGAACTGTGTATTACATAATCAGATAACTCTAAATTTAATGGGTAGAGGCCATGCCATAGTTCAGGTGGCTAGTTGCTGGTTTCCTATCATAGGGGCCTGAGTTCAGCCCCATGTGGGATTTGTGGTGGACAAAGTGAACTGGAGCAGGTATTCTTCATATACTTCAGTTTTCCTTGTCAATCCTCCCTCCACCAACTGCTCTATACTCATTAATCATCCCGCCATCAATGCTATATAGTCTCAATACTGACAGCATCATCAAATAATGCCGAACAAAGACATAAGGAGATGGTGCAAGATTTAGGTTGGGCATTTCAATAGAAATATGATAAATGTAAAGAAGACGGAAAATAAACAAAAATGTGTCTTATCCTTTTGTACAATGGGGAATATCCTGAAATATAGGATTTAAAATTCTTCCTTCTGGTGTAACCGTAAGATAAGATGTCAGCCGAGAGGAGTGTTGCAGATTCGTAACATGGAGGTCTCATGATCTATGTTGTTATTCTTTTATACATCAGTAAACATTTAAAAATTGTTTTTAAGACATTTAGTTTCCATTAATATGCCCTTCAGTTCATGAGCCATGTTACAGTAAAACTGCACACCATGTATAAGCAAAGGTAATGTAATGGTGCAGTGCTGCTTTTGAAATTATGCAGTTTCAGAGTACCAAACCAATGAACTGTCACGTACTAACATATTCAACAAATATAAGTTATGTATGTCATGAACGAGTGAGCAGTCTTCTGTTTCCTTTAACTATGTCTATTTTGCACTGATAATATTATGGTGTAAATATGTGAACTGTAAAATATTATACTGTCATGTGACTGAGTGACTATAGATGGGGTCTGGATTGGTAACTGGATTTACAAGTAACTATAATGGCCTCACTGGTTTACACACACACTAGTGTTCTCAGGCTGTTAGTCTCCACTAGTCACTGCCTGCTAACGGATCCCACTGATGGAGATCCTTCATCTTCCATGCTCACGTCCTCACTGTCTGGCGAATATCCGACAATTAAACTCTTGCTAAAACTGACTAACTCCCAGGTTGTAGGCCATCTCATACCAACCTCCTCCTCTTCAATTCACACACTGACTTACAACTGACTGCAGCTCAGTTGGTGTCCTTGTTACATAATCCCTTGGCAAAGACTGCATAGAAAACACTGTTTCCAACAGTACCTCTATTGTTGCACATGGACTGTTGGGATTCCCATGTGATCGATACCTAGCCAGTCCATTGCCACGCTGGCTGCTGCCCAGCAACCACTATTGTCTCATTTTGTAGTCTCTGCCTAGCAATGGGTCTGTACATCACAATATACATGAGACACCTTACAAATGACTAGTTGTGCATGTTGTTCCTGAGATATAATGTCAAATGTATGCCTCAATGTATCATTTGATAACATGTAGATCTGTCAAGGCACAAAGGAGAAGAGAAGAGGTTTAATAAAATTGTATTAAATAAATTAGTATGTCTCACTTATTAATCATTTTACTACCACAGTCGATAAGTTCGTGGAATGGCCACAAAGCGTTGTATGGGAATTTACTGCCAATATGGTTCAGAAATGTTTAGAACAGCTAGACTTGCACAGCAGCCAACTGCAACTATTTTGAGGGCCGATGTGGATCTGCATAAGTGTATGTGAATACCTTATAATATTATGTGATAAAATCACATTACACGAACTTAATGACTCTACCACGTATGTTGTATGAATATACAAGGACGATTCGGAAAGTAACCTCCGTTAATTTTATTTTAGGAGAGAGCTTGTGCATGTGAGGTATTGTCACACAACTCATCATGTTGTAAACCATCACATAACTGATCACCTAGTGTTTGTTCTTGTCTTTACAGAGTGAGTTATGATATGTCATGCAATTGATAATCCTGCCAGCTGCAAAATTCTCACTTTTATCCACTTTCTTCATGCTAAAAACATGAGTGTTTTTTAAATCCATTGTGAATTATGCGCAGTTTATGGCCAAACTGTAATGAGTGAATACACTGTAAGGCAACAGTGTAAAAAGTTCAAAGATGGGTAAAGAACTGTTCATGATGAAGAGCAAAGTGGTCGGCCATCTGTAGTGAGTGATGAACTTGTTGTGTTGACCAAAAAATTTGTGAAAGTCTGCACTTCACATGTGTATTTCCACAAATTTCATGCACTGATCTCTAAGAGAATATCACAGTTAGACTAAGCTATCACAAGTTTTGTGCTTCATGGGTTCTGAAAATGCTCATAAGTGGTCGGCCATCTGTAGTGAGTGATGACCTTGTTGTGTTGACCAAAAAATATGTGAAAGTCTGCACTTCACAATTTCAGAAGTTTCATGTGTATTTCCACAAATTTCATGCACTGATCTCTTGGAGAATATTACAGTTAGACTAGGTTATCACAAGTTTTGTGCATCATGGGTTCTGAAAATGCTCATAAGTGGTCGGCCATCTGTAGTGAGTGATGACCTTGTTGTGTTGACCAAAAAATATGTGAAAGTCTGCACTTCACAATTTCAGAAGTTTCATGTGTATTTCCACAAATTTCATGCACTGATCTCTTGGAGAATATTACAGTTAGACTAGGCTATCACAAGTTTTGTGCATCATGGGTTCTGAAAATGCTCATAAGTGCACACAAAATGCAGAGAATAGCTTCAGCTTTGACTTTCTTAGAGCAATACTGCAAAGATGGCAATGAATTTCTCAATCACACTGTAACAGGTGATGATACCTGGGTTTCATCTGTGAATGCTGAAACCAAAGAACAATTAAAGCAGTGGTTGCACACACATTCACCAAACAAGCCAAAAAAGTTTACCACATGCTGTCTGCCACAAAGCTGATGGCAATTATTTTCTGAGACAGGAAAGGAGTGCTGATGGTAGAATCCATGCAACAAGGGACCAAAATAATGCCAGAAGTGTACTGTGAAACACTAAAAAAAACTGCACAGGGTCACTCAAAACAAAAGGCTTGGAATGCTGACATCTGGCATAGTATTCTTCCATGACGATGTACTTCCGCATACAGCAGCTCACACTTGAGCACTGCTGGAGCATTTCAACTGGGAGTTGTCTGACCACACTCCATACAGCCCTGATCTTTCTCTGTGTGACCACCACCTGTGTACCTACCTGTAGAACTGGTTGCGATCAGTGTTTTAATAATAATGAGGAGCTAATGGAAGGCGTCAAAACATGGCTAAACTCACAGGCAGCAGATTCTTTGACACAGGCATACCAAAACTTACCATTCAATATGACAAGAGCCTCAGTTCTGAAGGTGACTATGCTGAGAAGCAGCTTAAGCATATACGTATTTTTTGTATGTAATAATTTTTTTGTCACTGCTTCTCTTGTTAACAGCTCACTGGAGGTTACTTTCCACATAGCCCTTGTATTACTTATAAAACAAAATGACTGAACACAATGGCATAACACTTGACTTGAATGAAGGGGGTGTTTTGCTCAAATTTTGGCCAGAACACCAGCTATCCTGACTGGAGTTTTTCATGGCTTTCCTAAGTCCCTCCAGGGAATTTCCATGATAGTGCTTCATCAGACCATAAGTGCTTCTTTCAAAATCCTTTCCAATTCATCATTCACCTATGATCCTACCATCTGATACTACACATACGATCCTACCATCTGATGCTACACGATCTACCTACTGATACCATCCTAAAATAATCCTGAATCCTTAATTCTTAAATACAAGATTTGTGGTACTTTTTAAATGTTACTGATGAAAAAGAAGAAGCATATGGGATCAAAGCCGACACCTCCACATTACGAGCCTGCAGTATTACTCCCCAGCTACGAACACCTCTCCATCTGAGTCATATATCACATTGCAATCACAGAAAAGGCAAAAATTTTAAAGTCTACATTTCAGGAACTAATGCCCACTGAACAGTGGGGCATGATGTGTGTCTGTTTATATTCCACTGATAACATATTTGTTGAAATGCCTAATACAAGTCTCATACTCTCTTCTCGTTAGTTAATACAGTAATCCCCTTGTTTTTTGGTAAAGAATAATGAGGTTTTATTGTGCATGGGAACCAGGCATAATGTACCTTGGCCGAGAGAAGAAGACACATGTCCTCGGACACGTCTTGAGCATTGGCTGAAGAGTGGCCGAGGTTTGTAGAGATCATCACTGCTATAGCGTTGAGCACGACCACCAGGAGTACCAATGCCACCACTCCTGTTGGCAGGAATGTGCACTTAAAAAATTTAGAACTTGCAAACTGCCACTTTGAGTTGCTGTACCTATTGTGTTCTGCTGAATTGATTTTCATTGTCCTAAACTACCATTCTTCTACTAACACAGATTCACTAACTCTGCAGTAGGGGGTCTTTCAAGAAGAGTTGAAATTCAGCTGACAAAGAAAATCCATTTTAATCAAACTGAAGTTTTGTCACCTTCTTTAGAGATGAAGTCTACACCTTACATTCTCTGAATACTTTAAAAGTGTAAGCTCAGTGTATGTTAGAATTAAGATATGTCTCTTTTGCATGCATGCTTGCACATAAACAAAATCCTTACAATCACAAAGAAATATCTTCTTGGTTTCCATTGTTCAAAGAAATAGGCAGCATTATAAATGCCAGTCCATTCTGTTTGTGATGGGTTGCAATGTGCAGCTGTTATTAGTATACTGTACTGCCAATAACGCTACGAGGCCTTATTATCAAAGCTAATAGGTGAACATCATTCTTTACTTATTTTGGGGGAACAACAAACTAACTTCATAGAGCTGAGCCTTTCTCAAGAAGCTGCCACTTGTGCAGCCACTCAAGAATCTCCCAACATTTTATGGAACCCGAAAGTTCATTACCATGTTCAAAAGAGCCATCTATGGGTCCCTATCCTGAGTGAGACCAATCCAGTCCATACCACCCCATCCTATCGAAGACCCATTATATTATCATCTACCCACCTGTCTTCTTAATGATCTCTTTCCTTCTGGCTTTCCCACCAATATCCTATATCATTCCTATCCCTCATTCATGCTACATGCCTTTCCATCACATTCTCCTTGACTATATAATTCTAATTATACTTCATGAAGAGTGTAAGTTATGAAGCTCTTCATTATGCAGTCTCCTCCAACCTTCTGTCACTTCATCTCTCTTTGGTTCAAATGTTCCTCCCTTAATGTCAGAGCCAAAGCTTCACACCTATACAGAACCACAGCCTTAATTATAGTTTTGTATATTCCATTTTTACATTTTTTTTTAGACAGAGGATGAGAAGATAAATGGTTCTGGACAGAATGGTAGCGAGCATTACCAAATTCAATCTCCTCTTCATTTCCTCATGAATCAAATTTTGATTAGTTACTGTCATTCCCAAATATTTGAACTGTATCACATCTGTCAGTTATCTTTATGTCATGCTTTCGCCCTGCATTGTGGTGACGAGACAGTAACATATACTTAGTTTTCTCTGTGTTTACTTCCAGACCAACCTCTTTACTAGCATCAGTTAAAGTTTGTGTGTCCTTCTTTATGGTATCTATGTTACCTCCCAGTAGATTCACATCTACAGCAGAGACCATCAGATGATGTGTCCCATTCAATTTCAGATCCACCTGGTTTCCCTGGACCTTCCTAATGGCATATTCTATGGCAAAGTTGAAATGCAGTAGTGATAAAGCATCTCCTTGTTTTAGACCATTTTCGATATGAAAATTATCAGACAAATGTTTACCTATACAGACTATACGTTTTGTTTAAACACATTTTAATCACGCTAACTAGTTTCACTTGTACCCCAAACTCTATGAGAATATTCTATAATACTTCTCTCTTAACTGAAGACTTTCTTGAAGTCTATGAATAGCTGATGTACTGTCTCATTATACTCCCATACTTCCATTTTTTCTCCAGTATCTAATGAACGCAAAAATATGATCAGTAGTTGATCTGTTATGTCAAAACTCACACTGATTATCCCCAATAATTTCTTCTACATATGGACTTAACCTTAAGAGAAGGATATTTGATAAGTATTTATATGAAGTTGATAGCAGTGATATCCCATGATAATTACTGCTGTCAGTCTTACCACCCTTCTTATCAAATGGTACTACAATAACAGACTCCTTCCACTGATCAGGCAATTCTTCCTTATTTCAAATAGAATTAATGAAGTTTTGGATTTTGGGCTGTAATGTTTCACATCCTGCATGAATCAGTTCTGCTGGAATGTGATCACTACCTGGTGATTTATACCTTTTCAACTTTTCAGTAGCAATTTCAACTTCAAAAGGACTAGGATCAGGTACTAATGGCTCAGCTGTATGTATTTCTATCTGCCTAACATCACTGATCCTATGTACATTCAATAAATTAGAGAAGTAGTTCTTCCACTTATTCAAAATGTTGGGGGGCACATAGTAGCATAGCTGGTTAAGGTACTATGCTACAAGCCAGAAGGTCGTAGGTTCGATACCCAACGAGGTCACTGGATTTTTCAATTAACCTAATCCTTCCAGCCACACTATGGCCCTGGGGCTGACTCAGCCTCTAACAGAAATGAGTACCAGGAATCTTCCTGGGGGTAAAGGGTGGCCAGCGCATAAGGCTTAAACCTCACTGCAATCTGTGAGCCAACTGTCTAGAAAATGTGGGGGCCTTGACGTCTCACAACCCTGTGGGCCTCCATGGCCTGTTACAGGGATAGCTTTTTTATTTACAATGTTGTGGGAATCTGCAAGCAGATTATCATTCTCCTTGATGAGTAAGCTACTTTTAGGTTGGTAACACCTCTTAAATTCATTTATTCCTATATACAGGTTCCTATGTTCCTGTTCTTCTTTGTTCTTCTTCAGATGTTCAAGTAAATTTAAGAATGTTACAGTGTGGTAATTTGCAGTACAGCCCAGTACTAGAAATAAAAATTTGAATGAATTAAGACTGAAAGTGTTATCTGTAGTAAACGTGAAAATCGACAAAGAGTTCTAAAATATTACTTCTTACATGATGTTCTGAAAGCAATCTGTGAACGTCTCAATTTTTCACTTTTTTCTATTAAATGAAAGAAGCGTATTCATATAAAATCCATGAAAATCTTATTCTGTCACTTCAATCATGAAGGAGGCAGCAAGATCCTTCAAATACTTGGTTATTTTTAACACGCTGCCTTGGTGTGATATTCAAGATTCTTAAAACGAATATGGACTGCCATAAAAATCTCATATATCTCATCCCTTTTCTGATACCTACTTTTCATTTCAACAGCCACACTGATGCTGTTTTATATTCACTGCCAATATCAATGAAAAAACAATGTAATATCAAGGACAGTCCACTACAAAAGTACAATGAAATCCCCATTTAATGAATCTTTGGGGGAACGGCTCTCCTTAAACTACAGAGGGGCATTCACTAAATCAGGGTTATGCAAAATTATATCAATAAACTACCCAAAGCCAATAATATTAAACTAATTTCTAAAATAATTAATACCATAAAAACAATAAAAAATATTAGTCTAGAACCAAAACAACTATGTCACAAGTGACATCGCTCCAGTGCATGTTCACCATGTGATGCCACCTGCCAAAGATTACAGTTTTGCAGTAATGATTTATCAGAGAGAAAAAAATGTTACAATAAATCACAATCAAGGTACAGGTTCTAGGAGGCTGAGCATTTTTTACACTAATTATGTTGTACAGTGTTTATATTGGACTTTGGCTGAGACCAACAAAAATATTCATTAAATATGGTACGGTAAAAAGGTAAAGCTATCCCTCTAAACAGGCCGTGAAGGCCCACAGGGTTGCGAGAAGCCGAGCGTCCAACATTAAGCTCACAGATGGCGGTGAGGGTGTCAGCCTTACGTGCCTGCCGCCCTTAATACCCCAGGAATATTCCTGGTACTCATTTCTGTTAAGAGGCTGTGTAAACATCAGGGCCATAGTGCAGCTGGAAGGAATAGGTAAACTGAAAAAACTGAATGACCTCATCGGGACCGAAACCCGCTACCTTATGGCTTGTAGCATAGTGCCTCAACCAGGAATTTCACTAAACAAAGGAACACTAAATTTGGATTTCACTGTAATGGGGGCTTTAAAACTTCATAGTTTTGATAAATCAGCAGCTATGTACCTGAGATTTCTCTTTATTTCTGTGTCACCAATTCTGCTGTTTGACATCTGCCCATCCTTCTTATCAGCATTTGAAGGAGATGGATCTGTGTGACTATCACCAACTGAAATTTCAACAAAAATAGTGATGAGCAAATGTAAAGCAACATGTTTTGTTAGTATGTGCACAGTATAACCTGATGTTATTACAAACAGGTCTAATATCTGTAGTAAAACTAACTTTGTATGCCTGAGCCACAGACTGAAAAGGATAAAGCTATATTAAATACACAGAAGAAGAAACTTTTAAGGAAAGTGTATTGATCTGTAACTGACTATGGCATTTAGACAACCACAACAAAAGAAGATCTGAGGGAATTAAATAAATATTCTGATCTGTTGGTGGTTATTAAAAAAAAAGGTGGGAATGGTCAGGGGATACAATTAGAAAGGATCAAACAAGGATGGCTATGAATACTTTCAAAGTAAGCCAGAAGGAAGGCCCACATTATGTTGGTTTGAAGATGCAGCTGACAGCTGAAAGGGAAAAGGTGGAAACAAAGGTACAATAATAAAGAAGAATGAGCATCCATCTAGCTCCACATATTCTTAACCTTGGCACTAAATGGAGGTACATGGTAGTTTCACACCCTGGCCAATTCAACTCTGGGAAAAGAGCCTCTAATACCTACTGGATAGGCGGTTGGGTGGACTGCACTGTGAGTCTGCAGAAAAAACTCTTGCCATGGCCAGGACCTGCATCCCATTTCCTCAGCCATCCTAGTCACAATCATCTGTTATTGCTTAGTATCAAATCTAATAACTTATTTTATTTTGGAGAATATAATTTCCAGTATAGCAAAGTGCTAAGTCTGATAATTTGAAAGAATTAAAAGGCTGAAAGTGTAACTGTAGCAAATGTGAAAATATGAGAAGTCCTAAAAATGTGCAGCCCTGAATGTCTCAGTTTTTTGTTTTTTCCCTTCTATTTCCATTTGAATGTAAGTTAAAAATTCAGGTTCTCTGGAGTAACAGCTGGCCCAGGCGGTAAATTCCTAATACTGGGGCACGACAGTGAACAAGTTAGGGTAAGACCAAACTTTTGGAAAGAAGCGGACATCAATATCACTCATAAGTTTTACCTTTAGAATGAAGCATAGGTTTCTTGGCTTCTCCTGATGAAGCTGAAACATCACTTTCAGGACTTAAAGGCATGACAAAGTCAGCCACGTTGGAAGGTGGTGGTGTCCTGTTTCCAGCATCATCACCACACACTTGCCCTGAAGATCTCCTGGGGGGTGGTCTTCCTAAGCCAACACGTCGACTCCTCCCTAATTTCTGCCGCCTTCTCTCTGGTCTCTTCCCAACCTCATGGGCAGATCTAATAGTGCTAACATCATTCCCTGTCACCAGCAAGGAATCTCCTACAGAATTTCCTACCTTCACCGAAGAGGGCAAAATATCAGACTTATCATCTTGTCTCCTGAATCCACTCTCAACCATGAGGTCTCTCAATGTGGGGAGAATCAGATCTTGATTCAGCATTGAACCATCTCCACAACCTCTCTCATCCTCTGAGCTTCCCTTATCAATATTGTTGTTGTCTTTTATGATGTAATATGCATCTCCAGTCAAGGGTTCTGTTACAATTTCCCTGTCAGAATTGCCATCATCTGCTTGAGTTATGGTGGCAGGAACTTTCAATCTTCTAAAACAAATCTTATTTCCTCCTAAAGAAATGGGAGACACACTGTTTGCTCTATCTGGAACACCCTTAGAAACATCATTGATGACATCTGTTGGAAATTCATCATCAAGAATAATGTTGTCTCGTTCCTCTGAGAAGGCATCACGACTAAGATCCTCATCCTCCAGGCATGAGGCAAACATTTTGTCTGAATAACGTGTGTTCGGTTTCCGGGCTCTTCGAAGATCCCACTTATCTCCTGTAACTTCTGGTGGTTTCATTTCAGACACAGAAGCAGTCTCTTTCTTTACTCTTTTCTTTGAAAACACTCTTTTCCTATGCAGCTTTGAGCCACAATCTGGAGTCTTTCCTGTACCCAACCCATTCGAAGACACTTCAATTCTTTCACAGGTACTCTTATTACAGTCTGTACTTACTACTGATGACGAACATTGTCCCAAAACTCTCTTCACCCTCCTGTCATCTAACATGTCATCAGCAGATGTGTCTGATGAACTGCTAAGTGCTGACATTGATCTTAAATCTGTTCTTTCCTCCACACTGTTCCTCAGTGTGTCATCACATGAGTCAATAAAGACAATAGCTCCTTCAGGTGGTGCAGCAACTGAAAAAGGATCAAGTACTGTTGAATTTTTATTTGCAATACAAAGAGACCCGTGTATGGTGGAGTTCAGGCTAGGCAGAGCTTCTTTAGACAGCTCTCTGTCTTCTGGCAAATCCAGAATAACCTCCGTGCCCTTGTCAGTCCGTACTATCTTGGCACCAAGTTCTGCAGCAACTATGTCATCTAAATAAGAACTGGGCAAATGAATGATATCATCCACATCACTTCTTTCTGATCCAGAGTCTGACGATGTAGAAATTTCTGACAAGTTATCACACTCTACAAGCTGCTTGACATATGCCAGGAAATCAGAGTCGGCTCTGCTTAAAGCAGTAGGAATCAATTCTGAGTCAAAATACTTTAGCTCCCGGGTATTATCTTTTTTATTTTGAACCTCTGGCATTTGTTTATTAGACAATGATGTGTCTATCTCATTGCGTAATGACTTTTCTATGTCACCCAATTTTCAACGCTTTGCAACAACTGGCTTTGTAACTTTCTTTCCCTTGTTAATCTCCTTTACTCCTTCTTTGATATTCTTATTTTTCTGCAATTCCCTTTGCTGTTTGCGCTCTTTCTTGGCTAATGATTTCCTCAGCATCATAATTTTTTTAACTTCAAATATATTTGCAGCAATCTTCGGTTTCTTAATCTTGCTGCGTGATAATTTCCCATTTCTGCTATGGGTTGATTCAAGTTCGTCATCAGACTGGACAGAAACAGGTCGTTTCTTGAAAGGCAGAGATGATGGTGGAGAAGCTGATTTTGATGATGAAGGTATATTTTCCTCAACATTCTTGGAAGACTCCATTGCTTGGGTGCTGGCCCCAGATGAGTCACTGTTTCCACCACTGTCAGACTTACTGCTGTTACTACTGCCACCACTTTTATTGTGATGGGATTGTGTACGCTGAGAGTCATTACCATTTGTTCGAGATGTGGTACTGCCAAGTGATCTATCCTGAGGGGTTCCATTGCTATCTCGATCTGTCGACCGCCTGTCACCTGAATGCTTATCCCTATGTATCCTATGGTCATCAGATACACTTTTCCCTTTTTCTTTGCCTTTCTTACCACTATCCTTGCTTTTATGTTCAGTGTGCACTGATTTAGTGGAATCTCTCTCTTTCTTTTTCCTGTCAGCTTTCTTTGTGCTCCCCTTTTCTGCAGTTTTATTGGTTTTATCCCCATGTTTAGACTTATCTTTACCCCTTTTCTCATCATTTTTATTGGCTGCATCTTTACCCTTATCTTTTGTTTCTTGTTGTTTCACTCTGTCTCTGGATTCCTTGCTACTTGATCTACTACTATCTTTACTGTTTTTGTCATCATACTGTGCAGACTTATCTTTATCTGACTTATCTCTGTTTTCAGATTTTGACCTATCCTTGTGTTTGTCACCATGTTTCAATTGCCCCTTTTCTCCTGGCTTTGGTTTTATCTTCCGATCTCGTTCTCTCTTCTCATCACTCTTTGGCTTTTTAGTATCCTTTTCATGTCTTGACACAGCCCCATCTTCTTTCTTAGATTTCTCCTTGCTGGAGTCCTTCCCTACTTTCTTTTCCTTTTCATCTTTATTCTCCTTTACTTCTTGCTTAAATTCTTCTTTCATAACAACTTTTTCACTTTTTTCTTCATGTTCAACTTTTTCTTTAACTCCATCTTTCTCAGTTTTCTCCTTCCCATCTTTATTTGACTTTTCTGCTCTGCTCCTACTGTCAACTCTATTTCTCTTGTTTCTGTCCTTGTCACTTCTCTTTCTGTCTCCTTCTGATGAGTGTCCACTGCTGTCATTCTTCTTTGTGTCTTTACTTTCACTGTTCAATTGTTTCTTTTCCTCTTTCTTTACTCTAGCTTTATCTCGGTCCTCTCTGTGTTTCTCCTGTTTCTTATCATGCTTGTCCTCTACTTTCTTTTCCAATTTAGTATCTAATTTCTTGTCAGGTTTCTCATCTGTTTTCCGCACCAATTTAATATCTAATTTCTTTTCTGACTTATCAGCTAACTTTCGTTCAGATTTATCATCTATTTTCTTTCCAGATCTTTCATCTGATTTCTTTACAAGCTTCTCATCTAGTTTTCTTTCAGACTTTTCATCTGGTTTTCTTTCAGATTTCTCAACTAATTTGCTCTCAAGCTTCTCATCAGTTATTTTTTCGGACTTTTCATCTGATTTTCTTTCAGTTTTCTCAACCAATTTCCTCTCAAGCTTCTCATCAGTTATTTTTTCAGACTTTTCATCTGATTTTCTTTCAGTTTTCTCAACCAATTTCCTCTCAAGCTTCTCATCAGTTATTTTTTCAGACTTTTCATCTGATTTTCTTTCAGTTTTCTCAACCAATTTCCTCTCAAGCTTCTCATCAGATTTCTTTTCAGACTTTTCCTCTGATTTTCTTTCAGGTTTGTCACCAAATTTCCTCTCAAGCTTCTCATCTGACTTCTTTTCAGACTTTTCCTCTGATTTTCTTTCAGTTTTCTCAACCAATTTCCTCTCAAGCTTCTCATCAGATTTCTTTTCAGACTTTTCCTCTGATTTTCTTTCAGGTTTGTCAACCATTTTCCTCTCCAGCTTTTCATCTGATCTCTTTTCAGACATTTCAACTGATTTTCTTTCAGTTGTCTCAATTAATTTCCACTCAGAGTTATCATCACATTTTCTCTCAGATTTATTTGCAGTCTTTTCATCCAACTTAACTTCATATTTCTCAACCAATTTCCTCTCAAACTTTTCATCACATTTCTTTTCAGACTTTTCATCCAATGTTCTTTCCCTCTCAACCAATTTCCTCTCAAGCTTTTCATCAGACCTCTTCTCAGACTTTTCATATGATTTTCTTTCAGGTCTCTCATCTAATTTCCACTCAGACTTTTCATCACATTTTCTCTCTGACTTTTCATCAGATTTTCTTTCTTTCTTATCATCCAGCTTCCACTCAGATGTTTCACCATCTTCTTCAGGCTTCTCCATCAACTTTCCCTCAAGCTCATCTTCTTGTTTCTTTTCAAATTTCTCATCCAGTCTTCTTGCAGACTTTTCATCTGATTTCCTATCAAATTTATCATCCAATTCCCTTTCGGACCTCTCACCAGATTTAATTTCAGGTTTCTCTTCTAACCTTCTTTCAGATTTATCATCAATTTCCACTTCATGCTTTTCATATAATTTCCTTTCAAGATTCTCGTCTGATATATTTTCATATTTCTTTTCTACTTTCCTTCCATGATCATCATCTGAGATTTTCTCACTTTTCTCACTTTCCTTCTTTATATATATTTCTTCTGATTTTAACTCATTCTGCAATTCTGCCCTTTTATCAATTCTTCTTTCAGATTTCCCATCTGTATTTTTCTCAAATGTTTTTTCAATAATTTCATTTCTTTTCTCATCATTAGTAATATTAGATTTACTTTCACATTTATCTGCCAATATTATATCTTCATTTTCATCAGATTTATAACCAAACCCTACATTTTTATTTATATACTCTTCAACAAATCTTGCCCTAGGTGTATTGTTACACATCCTTTCAAATAAGTCATCAAATTCCTTTTCTGATTTTTCATCTAGTTTCTTCTCCTCTGTAATACTTTCTCCTCGTGTTGAATTTTGTTGGCTTGTCACACCATCTGACACAATGTGGGAACTATCACGCATATATGTCTGCCATTTGCTGGTATATATACTTGTGTCTTCACAGAAAGTATCCCCGCTGACTTGACTATCCCCCCCTTTCATTTCATTTTCATCATTTGTGAATTCCATACTCACAGACATCTGTGTATCTTGTCCAGAAATGTGAAGTGAAGAGTCTGACTGTTGGCTATCATCACCTACTTCAGCATCATGTGACAGCTTAGAGTCTTGTTCACACAATGAAACAATAGACAGTCTACTTCCTGATGATACTTTTGAAAGCTGGCTGTCATTGTTCGAGACATCTACAGCTCGCAGTTTTGTTGTCGAAGTGTTGTTTTCATGTGCATAATTTGAAATATCAAAGGAGACATGTGAATGCTGACTGTCATGACTTGTGAGCTCTGATATTCCTGACAGATGACTATCCACTGAACTCTCTCCTAAGTGTGAGCGAACTTCTTCAATGGGTTCAAATGGAGGTGATGAATCTTCTTCTTCTTTTCCACCAGGCAACCCAACTTCTCCGGCTTCATCTGAATTATATTCATCGTCTTTTAACGTATCACTCTCCGGAGAAATTGGTTCTAATTCCTTCGGCAATAAATCTGTAAGTGTTGGCAATTTCCTCTCTTCCTTCCGTGTAGTATTCTCAAAAGTTGATGGTGCAAAAGACACTGCAACAAACACACATGGCATAATGAGCTCCACACTCATGGCATTATGTTTCATAGTTTTAAACCCATATCCAACACCGGTATAAAACATACATATTGTGACATGCTGTGCAATGGAGAACCCCTCCCTACCCAGCAGCAACGTGGCAACTCAGGCCACAGTGACGTGGCGGATGAGTCAGCGCTCCCCTCCCACCCTCCGCATGGTAACGTAACGCGCGGTGACATAAGACGGCGTGAGGTAACAGCGTTGCTACGTAACAGGCCCACACAGCCCCTATATAAGAGAGCTGCGCTGCCTGCGAGGAGAGTTGTTGAAATGTGGCAGTCGCCGAGATCAGTAGTAGTCGAGCCAGTGTGTTATCAACAGTTCTCAAGGCAGCAGCCTGCGAGTCGAGTTGAAATATAGCAGCCATCGCGGAAAGAAGTACCGGACGTGTGTGTACCTGTGTAATTGGTAGTGTGTGAGACAGAGAGACTTGTATAGCTCCCGTACTGTGAATACGTGTAGCCTTACTGAAGATAGAGTGAACTGATTTGGGCATAGGGTTATAAATCGTGAAACCCCGCAACAGTGTAAACAGATTAATGCGATTAGGGTTATAAAGTGCGAAACCCCGCAACTGTGTGATAATTAATTGTAGCCATTATTTGTAGGTTGTTGAATAAACCAATCAACAATCTCTACGGCGTCTTCAGTAACTCAACACGTTACAATATGAATATACCTGAATTTCCAACAGCGTATTGTAGCCAGAATTTCTAAATTTGCATTACTGCAATGGCGCATGTGTGTTGTCCAGGTAGCTGAGCACTGTATTTTTCAACAGTAATACTACTAACCTCAAATTAATATATGGGCACCAGACCCATAGTACTAAGGGATCATCCTTTATTCCTGGATATTAAATTGTTACTCCCAGTAACGACAACAACAACAACACATTCACCTGCTAACTCCACAGTACTAGGAGATCTAAAATCCCTATTCCAGCATAATAGTTTTAAAAAGCTGAAGAGAAAATCAAAATTTAACACTAACATCAGTGAATCCATAATCACATTCAAATACACTTTCACCTTTGATTTGGTTCATCCTGGTCAGTCACACTAGCAATATTATAAAAGGTTAATCAACTCCATCCAGTGTGACTGATAAAAACTGACAACACGGCATGGTCCAAACAACAGGACGACATTAAAGAGTCCTATTCATCAACTGGCGGAACAAGTTGGAAAACATTCAACTTCCTTTAAAGAGAGGCAATATAAATGACATCAACCAAACTGGTTCTAAAAATTTAACAAAAATCTTTTTTAAATCACACTTGTAAACAGACTCATTGTAATAATTTATAAAGATTTTAATATATTCATGCAAGTCGCTGTAGTTGTTAAAGAATCAGATTTTATATTCATGGCATTGTGATGATACTGTATGTATGTACTGATACCAAACAAACTGTAACAGTAGTTTCTGCCTGTATTGATATATCCTTCTGAAGATGGTCTCCCAGGCCGAAACATGTCAAGGATGAAAGATTAAATAGGAAAGAAAGAAAATACACTTTATCAGTCACAGAGTTGATTAACCTTTTATACCACTTTCACCTCTCTATTACGAAACTCTCCAGTTCTAAATGCTCATTTATTTAAGGCTTATTTAATGACGACAGTAGCTCAGACTACAGAGCACTGAAAGACAGGATGATAAGTGAATAATGAGATGGAAATGACACATAGACAGATGACCGTCTGACTTGAGGTAGTGTCTTGGCATCTGCCAGAAGAGACAGAGAAGAATCACAGAAGGCCTCAGTCAGGATGGCCTGTCTCAGGGCCCACATTTGAACTAAGAGTTCTACCCACCCAACCACAAGTGTTTTTTTCCCCCTTTGGCACTACAGCCCCAGTGGGCCTAGGCCTACCTCCATGAACTTCTCTGTTCACTTGGGTTTTTCTAGATCTTACATATACGGTAGGACTCCTTGGGTGGGTGATCAGTTCGTCGCAAGGCTTCTACCTGTACACAAACACAGAAAAACACACACACACACCCATGCCCTGAGTGGGATTCGAATCCATGATTCCGGTTTCCAAGTGAGCGAAGACAGTACATGCCTTAGACCGCTCGGCTACCGTGACCGGCAACCACATGTGTTTAGTCTTTACAATTAAATGTGGTCACAATAAGTTTAATCACTACCAAATACTTTCACAGATAGGAGATGAAAATTTTAGCTCATATATAAACTGGTCCCAGGCTGAATGTCACGTGTGGGATACAAATAAACAGTCTGCTTTACAATCACAGTTATGAACCACCAGATGTTGTAAGAGATGAATGAACCACCTGTTCAGCAAAAGTTCTGTTAACAGATATCTATCTCATATCACCACAAAGACTGAACTAACCCCCTTGTTTTCATGTCTGTGATAAGTGAAAAATCAAAGCTGACATGTTGAAAAACCTTGGAAATGAGTTATTAATATTCACTCTCTCCTTCATTTTTCATTTCTCCAAGGATGTCAAACAGTAAATTTGAATAGTAAATGGTATCTTGCATACACATTATACAATACAAGGGACAGTATGTTATATTTCTTATATATTATTTTATGGTACATGGAATGGCATAAGAGAAAGTACAATTGTGTGGGTACATAGAGCTTCTCTTATGGTGAGATGTCTGACAAGAAGAACTTTGTCTGTTAACCAAGACAGCATCTGTTGACGACCACATAATTTATGCACACTCAGATTTCACTGTGAAGTCATGAGAAGAATAAATAGATCCTCTTACATTTTATGCACATATTTTACACATACAGGGTGATATAATCAAGAAATCTACTGACAAACACTAAATGGGATATTGGCAAGTAAACTCACAAAAGCCTATGGGCAGTGAGCTGGCAGATATATCTGGCACTCTTCAACAGGAACCCATTTTGGGAGTAGGAGTCTACATGTTACATGATCTGCCACATAACCTTGCAGTCACGTGAATGGAACAGATGACAAGTGTCATATAAAAGAAATGTGATGCATGTCACATGAAGATGGGTTAACGAATGTACAAAAACTTACAAATTTTAAAAAAGAAAGACTATAATTTGTTACCAACTGACCCTGTATATATGCCATCCAAATTTTGGATGAAATCTACATTTAGCAGTATACAAACAGAGCGATATTTTCATGATGCAGCATTTTCATTCATATTTGTGTAAATCATGTACAAAAGTCCCTGATCAAAAAATTTGGAGAGAGAGGGGCAAGCATGAATTATGCAGTAGAATTGTCATAGTCACCACTGTAAGAACCTCAAATTATATGGTGACTATGACAATTATTTTCTTCTGGAATGTAACCCCACAGTCTGGTATACCATTACCAACATTTTGGAAGAAGCTGCTGCCTCCATCTTCAGGTAGAAAAGTGACTCACCTACACTGAATATGGAGACAAGAGGTGCCTCTGAAATGTTATCTAGTTAATTATTACTTAAATTAGGAATTTGACAGTCACATTTTAAAATGACAGTTTACTGTAATCTTGCACCAATCATGTAAGTGTACAGTACAGTACATAAGTAACTGTTCATACCATTCTGGTTTTCTTTCCCCTTCTTTGGTTTTTCAATGCCAAGGAATTTGTATACCACATCTTCCACTTGTGGCATGAATACAGTCAAAATCTTTGGGTTGACAACCTGGTCGACAATCCTCTCCACACCAATGTCCAGAAAACCAGACCTGTGTGATGAAATCAAAATGTGAGTGCCAAGCTTTCGGTACGCCAGTCAGTCATGTTTTACGCATCTCTATACCTATTTATGGTTTATTAAAGAATGCTATCAGGGCCTCCAAGTACATAGTGCTGAATGATACAGTCAGTAAGAAACGAGTTTTAAAGGAAGTGGATATGGCTTAATTTGAGGTACTATCCTGGTATCTTCTTGGATTGGTGAGACAAAAGCCAGGAAGAACTTCAGTCAAGATAGCCAGTCTTTGAGGCCAAGATCCTAAGCCGGGACCTCCAAAACAATGTGCAGTGCTAACCACTGGACCCCAACATTCAGTCTTTTGCATCACATTATAAATCTGAAACTATATATATATATATATATATTCAGATTTAGAATGGAGCATNCGGACACATAATATGTGCTGGCGAGAATAGAATCATCAAAAAAATGCTTAACACCAAACCAGAAGGAAATAGAAGAGTGGGGAGACCGAGATTAAGATGGGAAGAATGTGTGTGGCAGGACATAAGAATTTTGGGTATAAAGAACTGGAGGAATGTAGCATCAAATAGAGAAGAATGGCGAGCAATCCTGAGGAAGGCCAGGGCTTACAAAGGGCTGTCATGCCAGTGATCATGACGATATATACAAAAATCTGGCAATGCTGAGAAACCTATGCTCTAACTACAAGTACAAAGATGAATGGTTGAGAATTCATCTGGAATATGTCCAACAACTTCTCACTCAGGCGCATGAGGTACTATTTCATGTCTTCTAGGAACCATACATCATTCATCTCAGTCATTCTAAATGCTTTAATATTATATATAATGCTCGTGTGATCATACACTCAGTCGTACTCTAACTTTCTGATCCATGTACAATTTGCTAATCAATCTTCTCTGTAAGAGTAAAGTAAATTTTTATTTATTTTTATAGAGAAGCAGAAGTACCCATTCTTCACCTGAAACATAGCTGCTTTCCTTCCCACTGTTACAATATAAGTTGGTATAGGGGTATGTAGTAGCATAGTTGGTTGAGGCACTATGCTACAAGCTGGAAGGTCGCAGGTTCAAGGCCTGATGAGGTGGATTTTTTCAATTTACCTAATCCTTCCGGCTGCACTATGGCCCTGGGGTCGACTCAGCTTCAACCTTCAAAATTGGCTTGCAACCCCCAGCCATTGTCTAATGGGCTGCTAGCAAACTTTCACTTTTATGACCATTGAGACAAGATACACCTTCCTACTAGTCCGGTAGTCTCTTGTACATTGTCATTCAGTTCATTTTCACACATCGACAGGTGCTGATGTTACATTGTGATGAACGTATAAAGGTTATAATTAAATATCAAATTATCAACTACGAGTTTTCTTGCATATGTTTGTTTGGTACTTGTCAAAAATGGCATTCTCTTGCTTTTTAAAACTGTAAGATATGTGACTTTAGGTAATTATATTGAAATTATTCCTAAATAATAAATAGAATTAAATTTCCTTGTATCAAAATCTAATATACATTTCTATTTTGAAGTGTAGCCCTGGACTATTATTATTTATAGGACTGAGGTGGCCCTCTGTACAAGTTGAGTTTGACATGCCTGGTATAGAAGATGTAGGAGCCTTAACCTCTCACAATCTTATGGGCCTCTATGGCCTGTTACAGGGATAATTTTACCGTTTTACCTTTTCCCCCCCAACTTTAGAGGATGAAAAGAAGACTCAGAATAAAAATATGAATCACATTCAAAATATCCCTTATCATGCCTGCATGTAAGTCTAATACTGTGTGGTATCTGCTTTTTCTCTTTTGTGAGTTATTCAATAACACTGTAAGTATCTAGACTATATGGTGTCAGATGGGAGAATGATGAGTAACACATCTGAAAGGATTTGGTAGGAAACAGTCAGAACTTAATCAAGGTACTATTGGTATTTGCATGGAAGGATTGAGAAAAAACATGGAAACCCTCAGTCAGGATGGTTGGTATCCTGGCAAAGATTCAAACCAAACACCTCCCAAATTCATGTCTCAAGTGTTAAGACTAGACGAGCCTGATCTGTACTGTACTGAGGATGGAAGTGGTAGGAGATTCCTCTGAAACACTGGTGCCTTTCTATGAAAACAGACGTCACATCCCAAAATACTGTAACCTTTTCGATTTGTTAATTTCAGTGTTAACCCCTCCTTAAAGACCTAGCTACTACAGATGGTGAATGTGACAAGGGTGATAATCATATCCCAGATGAAGAGATGACCCTCGTTTGCAGTCAATAAGACTTTAAGTTCAAAATTGATTTCAATAACTAGACAACTTGAAACGCAGTCACTCTTAAAACATCTCTAAGAGTATATTATCCCCTGAGTATGCAATTTTATGAAAAAAAAAATGAAGTCCTCTTTATAAAGTGAGATCCCCAGTACCATGACTTTGGCTCTCTTTGTATGTTGAGAACAGAATCCAGTAACTTTCTAAAGATAGCATAAAGACCCATGACTGTATCATGAAAAAACCTCATAGATCTGATGATGCAACCTCAAAGATGTCTTAGGCAAAGTACAGTAACAAATGTGCAATGATAAATGTGCACAAGTTACAACACCCAACTGATGTTGATTCTCATACAGAAACTTCCAGCATAGCGGCAGCCCGGGTTCGATCCCAGGTCTGGTCAAGTGGGATTTGTGGTGGACACAGTGGTGGGTTTTCTCCAAGTACTTTGATTTCCCCTGCCAATCTTCATTCCACCAAATTCTCCATCATCGTAATCACCCGGGGCAGGTACAATAGGCCAATCAGTGGCCACTATGCCGAGTGGAACCAGCTGGACTCCAACCCCTACTAAGCGAATAAAAAAAACTTCCAGCATATAATACAATTACTTACTCATGAATGTGCTTTCTTAGGCTGTCACGCAACTGATTTTTGTTCAAATCTGGTCGCCAGACCTGGCTTGCTAAGAACCCAGACACACTACCTTCTACTCTCTGGTGGAGATTTTGGTATGCAGGCTGAAAAATAAAGACTAAAGATAATACTAATCCAGCTGTGACAGAGAAATGTATCCTTGTTTATTGGTGAACTAGGTAATGACAATTATGATGGTCTGCTGTCAGTGGATGAAAAAGAGAGATTAGGTATTTTTAAAAAAGTTTGTTTTTACACACAATGTTTGGCAAAAATATTTTTTCTAGACTGCAGCAATGCTTACTGCACATTGTTGTTCTATCAGGATAAATATTTTAGCATATATATAGTTGTCTTCTAAAACCTTTAAGGTTAGGAAATTAGTCATAGTTTGTATTTAGAAATATTCCGACTGGAACTTCTATGGGCATTATATTAGTATTATTATAATCGTAACAGGTTATTTATTTGGTTATTTTACCACTGTCAAAGTTATACGAGTATAATTTCAAATATGAAATGACAGTATAGTCAAGAAATTTGAGTTCAGACAGAAATGGAAAGATGTAAAATATTACAAAGCAGTTCAACCATTTACATGGACAGCTGAGGAAAATCACATGAAACCTCAATATAAATGTTATCTGGTTGGGATTCTATCTGGTTACTTACCAGGTATAAGCCAAACATTTTACAGTCATCAAAAACACTTTTTGTGTCAAAACTCATAACAATTTTAGTAAAACTTGGTTTTGGTAAAATAATATTTTGATATTCTATGGCCAAAAATATATTTCATATCACAATTTTTAATCTTTAATAAAATAACATCCGACTCCTAATATTCTATAATAAAATGTCCCAATATCCTATCTGCTGTTACTTAGTATAAAGACTAGGCTATGAGTTGGATGACTGGGAAATGAAAGTTCAATTCCTGGGAGGGACAGAGATTTCTTTTTCTCCATAGTGTTCAGACTGGCTTCGGAGTCTGAATGACTACATTCAAGTAATTGGGGCTCCTTTCCAGGGCTAAAACAACTAGGGCATGAAGCTGACCACTCACTTCCAACTACAGTGAGGTCAGTAATGCAGTGAGCTATAACTATACTCCTTCATACATCTTCATGATATCCTGCTTAAATGAGCACAAGGACAACTTTACATTTCTTTACGCACCTTAATATAAATAATTAACATAGAAAGATAATAAAGGTCATCATATTTAACCCGTTGCCGTGGTTCGTCGTGTCTGTTTCGTCAGGGATTTAAATCGTCTGGGGGGGTTCGTCGTGTATGGTTCGTCCAGCTGCACACCTATGTTATAACGCCCATAATAATTGATGGTTTTGCTGTAGATTGTTAGATTTTTCGCTGGCCTGTTGTCACAAGAACAGAGTATACTAAGCCAACGAGTTTAGCTGAGATAAGTCGTCGTTACATATGCCTGTCTTGCAGCAAATTCGTGTTGCTTCTTGTAGCGGTTTCGTCACTCAATGGCGTATTTGCTTTGCTTGTGAAGTAATAAACACCAGAGAGGTGATGTGTGCTGTTGTATATAATATCATATTGCCCTGAGCTGGCCACACAAACACATTCCATTGGA
>NW_019743671.1:75940-88761 GCF_002891405.2 Cryptotermes secundus
CATATTATAAGGTAAGGTTATAAAACCACCTTTTAAGATCATTTTAGTGAAAGTTTCATGTTCCTATCTCATAGAATTTAAGAACAATGATGAATAAATAATTTTCGAGCAAAATTTAAATGGCCGGCTGAATATATTACCGCAGGAGCCGTGGCCGCGGAATTTAAATGACCACGTCAAAAGGTTAAATATGCTGACAGCTGAAAGACAATGCTCCAGAACTTGGCTGCACTACCAATTTGTGTCATTCTTTCCTTTTCTTTTGCAGCTTATTTGACAAAAATCGAAGTGAGAAAGTAATGAAAATAAAAATACTCATATACAATTCTTTATTGAACTCTGTCCTAACACAACAGGACACACGAAATGAAAAAATACTCATAATCAGGAAAATGCTGTCTTCTAGGATGTGATGCCATGTAATTTAGCAAAAGTTTACTAACATTCCTGTAGTTTATTATTTTACCCTGAAGATGAAGGTAGAACATTCCTCCAAAAGTAAAGCAGGATGGCCTGTGCCTGACTAATTCTGAAGCAAAAGACCTGCCATGAGTTACAAGTTCTCTAGTTCAACGTTTGTCAGCCACATGACAGCTTGCCTTGCTCTCCTAAATGCTACACATAATTCATTCATTCATGAGTAATCTGTCAGACGACAGGTCCACAGTCTCTTCCAAAACAGTTCCTCCACTTGATGCGATCTAGAGCTTTCTCCTTCAAATGAGAATATCCTCTTCTGTCCTCAAGGTCATCCAGCATCTTCTTACGTCTTCTTTCTCGTCTTCTGGTCACTTCTATCCACCCCTCTATCTTTCATTCAATAACTTCTTTTAGAAGGCAGTTACTGCGTAAGATATGACCAATCCAATTAGCCTTCCGTTTTCTTATTTCGTGTAGGATATTCCTCTGCTCACTGACTCTAAATAACACTTCTTCATTTCTCACATAATCGGTCCAACTGATCTTCTCCATCCTTCTCGAACCCCACATTTCAAAGCTTTCCAGGGTTTTCTGCTCTACTGCCCTAAGTGTCCAAGTTTCAGCCCCTTACAAAGCAATGCTCCAAATGTAGCATTTCACTAGTTTCTTTCTCAAATTTAAGTCCAATTTGCTGGTAAAAAGATTCTTCTTCTTGCTAAATGCAGCTTTTGCCATGGCAATCCTAGATTTAATTTCACACATACACCTTCCATCATCTGTTAACAAGCTACCCAAATATTTAAAACATTTCACATTCTGGAGAATGCTACACATAATAACAGTACAAAAATTAAAATCTATGATAGAAACGATGTGAATGAATAATTACAACGTCCTTTAAATTACTGAGCATTACATAGCTACTGTAATTAAACCATACCAGACAGTGATTAAATGTTCTTGATCACAATTTCTTTACAAAATTCTACAATTATTCACACCTGAAAATTATTCTGATAACAAAGAACCAATTTTACATTTTCCGTCGTGGTGTTATAATGCACACACACTTAAAAAATATTCGTCATGCAAGACACAAGGTGCAAAATATATACCTCCCAAAATTAATCGGTAATCAATTACAACTGTTACCAAACATCATTAACATACCTTTGTATCTACATCCGATATACACTCCTTTCGAAACTGATCAAAAATTCCTTGGGATTTAAGTTGATGTACAATTTTATCAATCATTCGGGAGTCGCCTGGTGGATACTGCATCATTCCAACGTCCATTATAGTTATTATTAACTACGGTTATTACACCTTACAATAAATCACACAATTCTTCTCTTCATCACAACTATTTTAACCAGCTCTTCCACTGCCTTCTACACCGTTCTACACAATTTCATTCCTTTTCGAGTCTATCGATCTTGGGTTGTGTGATTTCGATAACTACTCGTATATTCCCGGATTCGTGGTGGGCATGGTAGGTAACATAAGTCTGTAATCGCCGCCATGTTGCCAACCAATAACATGGGAGTTTCTCGGGTCTGGTCTGGGTGTTCTGGCATATCTGTATTTTGATAGTACAGTTGACAAAACGCCAGAAGTGGTCGTGAAGGAATGGGCTATGCTTGATGCCTTAGGAGAGAATTGTGGTGATGTATGAAGAAATGGTTAATGTCAGAGACCAAATTGCCTAATTTTCTTGTTTTAGTGATGGTACTCTGCAATTTTACGACGCAGTGTCATCGGTAGATTGTCAGATGATGAAGTTATTTTCCCGTCAAAGAAGGTGCGCTGTTCTGAGCGAAGAATACCAGAGATGAATAACTGTTAGCACCGTTCGTTATATTTTTAGTAACATATGTAGACGGTTACGACGTCTTTCTGGTCCTTGTTTTGTATGTTGGACCTGGGCTTACTAGATTATGACTATTTGCGTTGGAGCTGATGGTTGTTTTGTATGTGCTAGTCAGCCATAGGAACTGTAATTACAATCGATTTTTTTTAATATGTGAATTGAATTTTTTGATTAAATTCTAGCTCTAACAAACAAATATATATGTGTGCACTATTGCTAGTTTTTATGATCGAAACTTATGTTCATTAAAAATAAAAGGTTTCATTAGTTTTCGAGAAGGAATTTTATTTAAAAATTATTAAAATTTTCCATCATTTTAATAATACGATAGTATTAAGTGAGAATTTATTGATTTGGTATAAGAATAGCAGTTGTAGCAATTGTTGATGTTACGAGTCTAATAACTTATTGCCAGCAGCAGTTGGCTCATGTTATGCATGCAATGAACAATGTTCTTCATAGTCATCTTCCTACTACCCAGTGGCTACAGTGATATTAAAGGGATTATAAGCTAGAAGGCTGCAGTGACAAATATAGAAACAATGACTTTCTACTTTCAGTACATATATTCATTACTTTTATACACAATTAATAATAAACATTTACTTAATTTTAACAATGAAATTCACAAATACAAAACTCGAGCCCCCAATAATTTACATTTACCTGCAGTTAACCTAACAAAGGTGTGTACATATCAGGTATCAAGTTTTTAATCATTTCACTTTCACTTTATTTTAAATTCCATAATCCTTTTCAAGTCACGCATGCCATAGGATATAGAACATGTCAAAATACATAAACACATTCATAAAAACAATGAATCCATCAACATGCAGTGCAATCACAATACAAAATGTGCACATAAAATATTCAAATATGATCAAATTTATGCAGATATATGATTATCGCTGTCACCATTATAAATCAGTACAAAAGACCTATTCATAATATAGAAGTTTGATGCCACTATTTTGATCACATAACTACAAATACTTAATTTAACAGTCCAAATTAGTACATTTGATCAGGATTTAAAAATTAGAATATACAATAAAAATTCAGTATATACAATCAGTCATTTCATAGCAAGAACCTTAAAATTTGAAAACTATTTATTAACATATTTCTCTACAGGATAAAAGGAAATGAGCTGTGAGTAAACCATTCATGACCATCTTAATTGTATACAGTCAAACCATAAAAATGTTGGCTACTGATGTGAGAAGTTTTAAATCTGCATTGAAGAGGTTTTTATATCATCATTCTTTTTATTCCATGAATGAATATTATCAACATAACTGGTTACAAGTGTGTAAATTTGTAATGTATTTAATTCAGTTAATATAGGTAATTTAAATAAAATTGTATTAATTCAAGTTTTATAGTAAAAGTGATTTTGATTATGTGACTCCTGTAATTTTGTATATGTATCTTGATATATCTATTTTCAAAAGGACAATGTCAACATCCTAGGTTTGTTACCTGTATGGATATATGGAAAATGAAGAAATGAATGAATGAACATTTTACAAAGTATTCAGCCTATAATGCAACAGAGTCAATCATTTCTTAAAAGACACTAAATTATATTTAATTCACGAAAAAGTTTGTTAAATATTTTAAAATGTCATTAACTATGTACATTTGATGTCATTGCTACATGTTTCGACCACACATGGGCCATCATCAGGCAGCACTTATTATCTGGGAAGACCACTGCACTGTACGCTTTGTCCTTTGCACCCTTAGGCACATTGTTGTTAATTTGCTTCAGATAATGTTTTTTTTTTATCTTTTAGCAGCTGTTTCACTGTAGGGTATAATGTATGTATATATATATATACAGGGTGTCCCAGGAGGAATGTGCCAAACTTCGGGAGGGTGTTCCTTATGTTAAAGTATGCCGATATAACCCAAAACACCTATGTCCAAAGTTGAACGGTTACGGAGATAATGGCCNCAGGTTGCTGAAATATAATATTATGTGAAGAGACAAGTTTTAATTTCCATCATCATTCCTTCCAGACAAAGCTGTGCATAGAGTGCACAGCCCAGTAAAGCATCAGAGGAGGCTACAGAAATGTCACTTGGTGTCTCTTCACTCAGGAGTATGTCTGTCAGTCACTGGAAACTTCTAACTCATCTGAAAGAATGTGTGTCAAAATCCTGTTCAAATGAAAAAGGAATTCTTTTTGTTCTCAGTAAAGAATGGGTTTCTGTGCTGCAGAAATTGCGTATGATTTATGGTTCAGTAGACTCACAAATAAGAAAGAACTGTGATTCAAAAAGTGCTATAGTTAACGAGCAAATTAAAGCTGAGAAGGGTTGTTCTCAGACAGATTCCAAAGAAGCTGTACCAAAGGAAGACAATGGTTACAGTTTGCCACAAGTACAGACTGGTTTTAAGCCGAAAAAGAATTCGGTTCAAAATGTTGAAGTGTGTAAAGAACTAATGCCAAAATGGAAATTGTCAAAAGAAGCCATGTCAAAGGTAAAGAAGATGGTCTACCATTATTTAAGTATAGTAAAGAATTCGGTTCAAAATGTTGAAGTGTGTAAAGAACTAATGCCAACATGGAAATTGTCAAAAGAAGCCGTGTCAAAGGTAAATAAGATGGTCGATCCTTATTTAAGTATAGTATTTTGTATCAAGTTACCCTTGTAACTAGCCAGGTTCCTATGCCAATTTCATACTGTATACAAAGTTCAAATCCCAATATCTTCTGTCATAGCTAATGAATTTATGCAGCCATTGTCACCAGTAAGTCACAGTTGTTTACTCTGAAGTCATAGGTTTGTTGTTTGGAAAGAGTCCATGTGGTCCACTTTTTGCATTCTGTTTGTGATGTCTATGTTTTCATATTATGAATAGTTCATCCTCCAGAAGGTGACAGTGCAGTGTGTGAGACAGGTCACAAAACTGGGAGTCCATAGGAGGTAGGTGCAAAATGCTTATTTATGCCAATTAAGCCTTGAGGTGCTTTAGAACGAAGATAATATTACTCAGTGAGAATCAGTAGGATTCTTTGGTTTACATGCGTTCTGCCTGCTCGGTACATCTCATGGACCGGTGATAATACAGAATGCAGGGATTTGGGAAAGAGAGGTAGAAAAGTTCTGAATCAAGAGGATTCTGTGCTGTGAATGTGGCACTTTTTGGTTAGATTTTAACCTCTGAAATTTACAAAGTCAGACATATAAGGTAGAAATACTAAAACAACTAAATTCGGAATAAACTACCAGTTTACAGGCTTCTAAGTGAGAATATAAGTCACTACAGTGAAGCCTCACTAATTTGGAATTCACTATAATCCAGACAATTTTTTTTTTTTGCCTCAATTCAACCTTAATCACATTGTGGCTACAAAAAGTTTTAAGACTGATGTCAAAATTTACATTTTATGAGAAGCATGTCTATTTTACAATATCAAATCTAAGTCTCAAAATAAATTTGTATTGCCTAAAAAGGCACTTGCAAGTCCGTTTTATAACTTCCCTGAAAATATTTTCAGTAGCACTTCTATAATTCGGGCTTTCACTAATTTTGACGAGGGTTCACACCCAAGCAGTCCAAATTAGTGAGGTCTTACTGTAAATTATGTATAAAGTTCCAGAGGTTTATTACGTGTTGTAATAAGAGTGTGTGCACTACTACAGTGCATTGAAAGACCTGTGTTCTTACCAGAGACAAGGAAAATAATTTCAGTGTCTAACCCCATGTGGTTCTGAATTACCTTGCCTCCCAACTCAACTGTCATCACCACCCTACCTGATCACTTTCCATCAATTATGTCATTGGCCTGTTGTCTCACAGTCTAAAAGCACACGGAGATCTTGCAGTTGACCAAGCTGAGTGATAGCTGTAAAGGGACCTATCCAGTCCTTCCTATGACCACTATCTGCAGTCACTGTGGTGATCTGCAGTGTGTCATTTATACCTTTTATTTAATGTATGGAATTTGTAAATTCCAGATCCACAACAATTCCAGAACAAGACATGTAATAGTGTCAGCTGCAAGTGCTGAAACTGTTCAGTCCAGACTGAAACGTCTTGAGGATTTAGCTAGTCATCTGAATCAGTATCCTGAGGCCAGGCACTATGCTACTAAGGTAACACACTCCTTTAATATATATATATGGACACACACACACACACACCCTCACCATCTCCCTCTGTCGCCCCCCCCCCAGAAGCTGTACTTCCACTCTTCCATATATGTTCTTGGTGTGGTGTTAGGGTCAGCTTCACCTTTACATTTACCTTTATGACTTCTGACTTTGAGCTTATGTTGTAGAGGGAAGCAAGTTGTATTGTAGATGTTTTGTTCAAACTGATCAGAATACACTGAGGTGGTAACCTGCTTGGTTTTAGTGTCTGCTTTTCTATCCTTACTAGGTATATGGATTTTTATAAGAATTCTGGCCACAGTGTCATTCTGAAAGTAGTCATAAGGAAGTTGTTAATAATTTTAGTAATAATAATAATAATCTTAAATTTTATCTTAGGAAGGAATAATTCGCGTGTTGCTTCAGATGCGCAAAACAGCAGATGATGAACCTACACTAGCTGTTTTGAGGGAAATATTGGCTGTACTTGGCCATGTTGATCCTTTGCCTGGTAGAGGTATTAGGATTCTTTCAATTGATGGTGGCGGAATAAGGTAAAAATATTTTTTCCCCCATTCTGTACTCTTAATAGTGGTTTATAAATGCAGTAAGTGTGCCACAGAAATGTGTTACAGTAGCGTGGAATTCTCTACCATGTATCCTCATTGTAAAACAGAACAAAAACTGTTGTATTCTAAATGCAGTATACTAATTTGATTGGAATATGAGAAGTAGAACAGTAAGTGGATGGCAGGAATGCATATCAGTAATAATAATTATTTCTGTAATTATATTGAAGCTGAAGATATTGTGGGTCTTCAAATTGACTGAGAAATGGATACGTTGGTGCATAGATTTAGTTTTTCTAAATCATATATCATAGGTTTTAATAAAATAATAATATAAAATGAACAGAGAGAAAACAGACTGGTTTATAACATAATTTTGTGAACTAAGAAGGAGAGGGAACGGTTATTTACTAAATTGTATATGGGAAAGATTTGACTTAACTTGTTTATCAGTTTTTATTGTTCAGAAGGAAAAATTGTTTCAAACGTGGTGCGTCTACATGATCACCAGTAATGTCTTTTACTGCACAAAATCAGTAGACATTCATAGTATATGACTGACATTCTAATTCAGATTTCCAAATTGTGACCATGTTGTCATCTTTTTCACTTATGAAGATGATTACCCAGACAAGATATATACTACTGTATGAAATGCTGAAGACTGTGTTAAATGGTGCTGTATTTTCTCATTGGATTTTTTTGTGATGAGAAGGATTTGAAAATATGATATTTAAGTGATATATGATAGTGTGATCTTCATGTACTGCTGGTTATTAATGAAAAGAACAATATATAGATACTTAATTTCTTTTCATTCGGATAACAATACTGTAACGTGTTTTGTTACTGAAGAAGCTGTTCGGATTGTTAATTGGTTTATTTAACAACCTACCAGTCTCTGCTACAATTAATTACAACACTGTTGCAGGGTTTCACACTTTATAACCCTATT
The DNA here is from genome assembly GCF_002891405.2 of Cryptotermes secundus. NCBI lineage: Eukaryota > Metazoa > Arthropoda > Insecta > Blattodea > Kalotermitidae > Cryptotermes > Cryptotermes secundus. The sequence continues at coordinate 83,868 of NW_019743671.1, forward strand.
CACAGTAATCTCTTCACTCTGTGCGGTTTCACACTTTATAACCCTATTTGCAATAATCTCTTCACTCTGCGGGGTTTCACACTTTATAACCCTATTCGTAATAATCTGTTCACTCTATCTTCAGTAGTCTATACATATTCACAGTACGGGAGCTATATAAGTGTCACTGTATTACACACTCCCAATTACACAATTACACATACGTCCGGTTCCTCTTTCTGTGATGGCTGCTATACTCCAACTGTGTCACTCCTGATCGCACACCAACCCGCCCAGGGCTGACCGTCCTCGGCAGCTGCCACACTTCACGGCGCCACTTCCTCAACACACACACACTCTGTGGCCACCACCCTGAGAACCCACTTCGGCGACCGATACACCCCCAACTGACCTTGGCGGCTGTGCAGCTCCCCCATACAGTCACGGCGTCCGCCCGCCACACAATGGGCACCGCTGCTGCCTGACGCCATGCCACAGCTGCGCCACGCGCCTTGTCACAGCAGGAAGTGGTGCCACGCAGCCCGGGGGGGCACGTCACCGTGGCCAGAGCCGCCACGCCACTGCCGTGCGAAGGAGGGGCTGTCCCCCACTGCACAACATGTCACAATACAATGAAATGTCATTACAGCAATGTTAAAAATCAGGTGGATTCTATGTATATTCATTTTAGTGAAGTATACTATCTCAAAAATTGCTGTAAATTGTAACTCTCAAAATGCAGAAAACACTGTCTGTTAAAATTTTATATATTTAAACCTTATTGTGTGATATTAATTCTAAGAGTCTGTAACTACAATTGCTTTATTAGATAGTGCTAGATATTTGTGTATGAATGGATGCATGCTTGGATAAAAATATGATATGTACATTATATCATTTGAAAGGGTGTGACTCTTATATTGGGAATAGTGAGGTCCATTCCCACCAAAACGTAATAAATATCACTAGAATATGTCAGACATAGTTTTAGCAGCAAATAGAATGAGCTGAGTAATTTGTTCAGACACAGATCTTTAAGTGAGGTAAAATCACAGTTGCATTCCTTAAGATATTATAAAAGAAGTTTTCAGTGAAACGATGAAATTACCTGAAATCATGGTATTATTACCCACTTCCACTAACTTAATGGTGCTGAGTCCCTGAGAGAGTTGCTCAACTAGTCAAGAAATTGCTAACCTTTGTAGTACACAAAGGTTCATTATTGTGTTCACAAGAACCTTTCAGTGGTTCCTCTCTTCAGCCAGATGAATCCAATCAGCACCCTCTGGCCCCTGTTTCTTACTAGTTATGTTAAAATTACAGATACAGTGTTGAGCAGCATATTGTAAATAATTATTTTCTCTTTATTTTGCAGAGGTGTACTTGTCATAGAACTGTTAAAGAAGTTGGAAGAGCTCACTGGAAAAAGGGTATATGAAATGTTTGATTATGTCTGTGGTGTTAGTACAGGAGCCATACTTTTGTGCGTTCTTGGTATGTATGCTTAATATATACATGTATGCCCAAAGTGTTTAATCTTTCCTTATCAGTGTAGCAAGTTTATATAGTTCTGTAACTAATTTTCACGTCCATTTACAGTACCACAGAAGAAAACATTGACAGAACTGTCAGAAATGTATAAAGAATTGAGTACCAAAATATTCACGCAGAGTGCATTTTGGGGAACAAGTAACTTGGTATGGAGTCACTCATACTATGACACGGAGATGTGGGAACAGCTCCTCAAATTGTATGTTGGAGAAACTTCACTTATGAGGACAGCTAGAGATCCCTTAATGCCCAAGGTGAGCATGGGTTGTATTTAGTTACAACATTTATTCTTGCTGCTAGATAATTATACACAGCTTTTAGGATTGTGAAATGTAAGTTATTACCTACAATATACAAAGCTGATTTATGTGATTTGTTTGATGATCCATTTTGATTCAGTCAAGGTCACTAACAAAATGTGTGATTGAGTACATAAATAGGATGGCTTTGACATTTGTGGGATAGGTGATGTACAGCATAGCTCTTGTAAGCCAGCAGTGAAAGTGGCCAGTTCATGAACAGCTGCAAAATCTGTGTGAATACAGTTAAAGACCAGTGCTGTAACAGTTGCAGAGTTAATATAGTATGTAAATGAGATAAGATGATTATATATGACTAGAGAACAGTGGAGAAAGAAATGGCACTAGTATACTTGAAGCTACCCTAAAATGTACTTTCTATACTGTGTAAAAAGTTAAGTGCTGGGTGAGAGAAATAAAGCCCTTGACTTAAAGACTGAGGATGCAGTGATTTACTGCCTCAGCAGTGCTGTTGGATTCTTCAAGGGGCTGTGGTAGATGAATATGGGACAATGGGGGAATGATGTTAGCAGGAGAATCCTGAAGAAACTTCAATGAAACCCTGCTCCAGTGCTATTTCATCCACCATGATGCCATCCATGATTAAACCTGGGTCTTTGTGTTGAGGTTCCAGTGTCTAATCCCCCCCCCCAGCATTTACTTGGAAAATTAGTAACAACCTTAATTGGGTAGCTGGTCGTCCAGATGATGTTCAAACCCGAAACCTCCCAGATACAAATTATACTTCATTGCCAGCCTGGTCTCATTATTATAAGCACTGATTGAGAGTTTTGTGCAGCAGTGAGGGTTATGTACTTTAAATGGAGAGGAATTCTGCTCCATTAATAATTGTATTAACTTATAATTTTTACTATAATAGTTTCTTACAAATGCATAGAACGTGTAGCAGTTGGATTCTTTTGTGGATTATTTGTGATGGTCAATATTTATAGTATGTAGCTTCATGAAACATCTGTGTAGTTTTATTCATAAAATGCTGTTCTCTTGTATACTCCATTCATTCATTCATTCCTTTCTTTTATTTTCCATATATCCATACAGGTAAGAAACCTACGATGAGGAAATGGTCCCTTTGAAAATGGATATATCAAGATACATAGACAAAATTACACGAGTCACATAATCAAAATCACTTATATTAATCGATTAACATAAATAATAATATAAAGTAAAAATTTTAATAAGATAATTTAAAAGTAACTTACTATATAACTTGAATTAATACAATTTTATTTAAATTACCTATATTAACTGAATTAAATACATTACAAATTTACACACTTATGTCCAATTACATTGATAATATTCATTCATAGAATAAAAAGAATGATATAAAAATCTCTTCAATGCAGATTTAAAACTTCTCACATCAGTAGCCAACATTTTTATTGTTTGAGGAAGATGATTAAAAACTTTAGTACCTGATATGTATGCACCTTTATTGTATTTTGTTACGTTAACTGCAGGTAAATATAAATTATTGGGGGCTCTAGTTTTGTATTTGTGAATCTCATTATTAAAATTAAATAAATGTTTATTATTAATTGTGTATAAAAGTAACGAATATATTGTGACTTGTCAAACCTTTGTTGGGCAACGGGATGTGGAACAAGTTACCACGAAGACAGACTCTTGATAAACGGTTGGTTGCCAAGTTGCGCAACAGTAAGGAAAGCGGTGTTTCTCTGTGTGTGCCGGTTGGTGCGCAGCATTGCAGTAAACATCTCTCAGCAGCATTGCCCAGTAACACCTCTGTAAACACATCGATTACGCAACAATGAAGCGAGGCGTGTTTTTCGCTGTCCAACTGAGGGTTTATAAGAGAAACTGGAATAACTAAGGAGCCGGTTAGTATTCGGAGTTTTCGGCAGAGCAGAAGTCAGTCAGTTGCGGGAAGAAGAAGAACCGAACGCGTGGTTAGAAGATTTTATGTGTGATAATCAGTGATAGTTTGTGATAGCTGAGAAGGTGTGTGTAATTCAGTGACACTTGTATAGCTCCCATGTTATACTGTAAATACGCGAAGACTTCTGAAGATAGTGGGTTTGTAAATTGTATAAACCCGCAACAGTGTTATAATCAATTGTAGTTGTGACTTGTAGGTTGTAGCCAAACACGTTACAATATGTACTGAGAGTAGAACATCTTTATTTCCAAATTCTAAAAATGTTCCTACAAGACTCTTTTGGTCTAGAATTCATTATAATTCTAATAACTTTGTTTTGCAATATATAAAAACTTTGTTAACTCAAGAGGAGCCACCCCAAAAATTTATACCATAGCTTATGAGAATGTATAGAGCAAAATAAATTAGCTTTAATGTATCTAAAGGGACAATATATTTTATATTTTTCAATGCATAACATGCAATGGAAATTTTATTAATAACATAATCAATATGCTGTTTCCATGAAAGAGTATCATCAATAATTAATCCCAGAAATTTTGTCTCAGTCACATTTGTAAAATTTATCTGATCATAGTTAATTTGAGTAGTGATAGGTCGAAACTGGACATATTGAGTCTTATTAAAATTCAAGGAATTTTCTTTCAATTCCATATAATTCCAATTTATCCAATATTTTATGGTTAACACAATCAAACGCTTTTTGTAAATCACAAAAAATGCCTCCCACCATTAACTTATTATTTATTGCAGTTAAAATATTATTTATCAATGTAAAAGCTGCCTTCTCAGTTGAGTGTGTCCTAAAACCATATTGTTCATGTACCAACAGATAATTTGCTTCAATATGAGTAATATGTCTCGCATATTTGAATTTTTCAATGATCTTAGAAAAAGAAGTCAACAATGATATAGGTGTATACTTGGATATATTGTGACATGTTGAGCTATGGATCACCCCTACCTCCCCAGCGGTACGTGGCGGTAATGTAATGCTCGCGTTACTACGGTAATAGGCGAGTTCCCGCCCCGCCACTCCCCTCCACGGTGACGTCACCGAGGGATATCGCGGTCGCTAGGCAACGCGAGTCAACAGCGGCGACGTTACGGTAGTAAAAGCGGTTACTTCCGCTCGCGA